>NC_056484.1:9224073-9364642 GCF_008729295.1 Plectropomus leopardus
ACATAGCCTGTCGTGAGTCCTGAAGGAACACAACTGTCACTAGGGAGAAAGGTCAGGAGGGTTAGCTCACGTGTGTGCATGCTGTGTTTGCCGTTTCTAGTCCCTGTGTACATCCTCTTCAACACCAAACAGCAGTAAATATTGCCTCCACCCACCATCTCTTATTTACACTTTTCTCTGAGCCCTCCTCTTCTTCTGTGCACCCTGGGAAGGAAGCAGTAATGCCAGATGGAGACGTGGTCAGCCTCATGTTGCGAGCCACAGTGCAGGATGGGCGATTTGGACCCCACTCTCTGGCAGCAATTTGCCCAGAGCAAAAATAACTCTCTCTCTCTCTCTTAGACTGGAAATACAGTATGTTTCTAATGCACCTCCACCCAGACAACTGATGGCACCATCTCTGCAAAGAGCAGAGGAAAATACCTATTCCTAGCTCCATGACCATATTTGGCAATGACTTCAGGAAAAGGAAATAACTCTACCCATGTCGCCCTCCCTTCTTCGCTGGTTATTTTTGACCTTCCCCCTACAGCTCCCTTAACCCCAAGCTCCTCTTTTGATAAACATCAAATGGCTTTTTTTTCCCCCTAACGAAATGGCATTTATGGTCTGACGACTCCAAGGCTGGGATACTCAAGTTGCTTTGCTTGGGGGCCACTTTTGCACAATGACAGGAGGCCAGGGGCAAATCACAGTAGCCCCATACATGTATCTAGGATTTTAGGATATATCAAGGATTTAAGGGTGTTTTTAGGATTTTAGATAATTTCTTGGATTTTGGACATTTCTGGGATTAAAGGACATTTCTAAGATTTCAGGACATTTCTGTGACTTTAGGACATTTCTAGGATTTCAGGATGTTTCTAAGTTTCAGGATATTGCTAGGATTTTGTGATGTTTCAAGGATTTTAGGCATTTCTAGGATTTTAGGACATTTTTAGGATTTTTAGAATGTTTCTAGGAGTTTAGGACATCAGGGGCTTAGCTGGACCTCTGTCAAGAGGGTGCAGGGATCCTCCACTGGCACTATTTTTGATAAACAAACTTTAATTTAATGCTGTTTTATGCACTCTGGCACCTTATGTATTCTTAAACTATTAAACACTTCCAACGCACTTTATTTTTTATTATTATTTCTATTCATAGTTTTATTGTGAATGAGAAAGTGGTTAAGGGGCCACTGGCACCCTATCGGGGGCCAGATTTGGCCCGCGAGCCGTAAGTTGAGTATCACTCGTTAAAGGCATCCCAGCATCTGTGATGAGTGTTAAGATGCAATCATGTACATGAATGCATCCCCAGTAGTTCACCCATTCGGCCAGTTAAGGCTATGAAAACTGATGTTTATTTACAACTTCCGTGAGGGCATGTTTACCCTCGAGGTCGTCACGGAATAAGGTCATCGAGCATGGTTGCATAATTATTTGTACGCACCACACATTCAGCAGTTGGGGGGGGGCTCTATTTATAGAGCACATGTATGACTCCTCTGTTGCATTATGTGTCCACCTGATTTATTCATCCCATTCCAATACACCTGAGGGTCATTTATAAGAGCTGACAAAAAGGTGGGAGAAGAGCTCGATCATTTGAAAGCAGGCCTTTTGATGGATGTCTCAGAGAATATTGAGGCCACCAACAGTCTCCTGCTCATTTTCTTTTCGTCTGCATGAAATGATATGTACGGGGCCATTGTGTTGTGACAGATCATTTACATGTATCAAATAAAAGCTGGTATGTTTCAAGCAACACTGGCAGCAGAACTCTGAGAATGACAAAGGTTTGGGCAGTTTTTCAGTACGTTTTGATTTGTGAGGCAAATATTTCTTCAAGAAATTCTAACAAAATTTAGTACAGGCTTTCTCGGTCCTCTGAGGATGAACATTAATTCCTTTTTTTGTATAGTGCTACCAGAAAAACAATGAAAATTGCAAAGTTCACTAACAAGAATCAAACATTACCCAAGGTATGTTTTGTTTTGTTAACAGAAAGTGACATATTCATCCCCCCAAAATAATTGTCAGTTGACAAAGAAGCGGCAGTATTGGTTGTAGAAATGAGTTCTTCGCATTGTAAAACAAATATGTTGATTTCACTTTTGTGGCCATTTTTCTGTCACTATTTTTCATGAATGTAGCCTAAAAGGTACCTTACCACTGTATGTTGTAGGATTACATTCTCAGTTCCCACTATTCCTGGCTATGATTTACCGAGCCAGGAATAGTGAATGTGTGCACTCCACCAAGTTGGCTGATTTGTTTGGCATCATTAAACTAATCTGTGGTTTCTCAGTTGAAAAAAAGATCTTTTGATGTTTTGTCTTTGGGCGGCAGAAAAAAAAAAGAGTAGTTATAAGTGTTATAAATGAGCCGTGCAGTGTGCCATCTGATAAGCGTTTTAAATTCATGATCAGTTAGTTAGACTATCAGTTTTTCGATTGAATTTAATGTCTCACAGATACTTGAACCAGCAAAACCCAACAGATGTAGTCCCTTGTGTTGTTTTAACACGGCCGATTTTTGTCTCAACACACTAAAACTGACTAAATGTGCATACCTTAATGGAACTTTTTAGACTAAAACCTGATAAAATGTTCACGTCAAGCTTGATTTATCACCATATTGTTTTTTCGTATGTGTGTTAATTACTGACCACCCGTTAAAACACTTTCAACCCACTTCAGTGGACCTAAGTGGGCACTGAGTGGTTGGCATGGTGCCGGCCTCGTGTCACTGCTTCTCTGGCATTGCATCCTGCCTGTTTTCCGCTGCCACCTCCTCCCTGTGAGTGGGCACTCTGCTGGGAAAGGCCAGATGAGTAGGTTGGTGTTGTGGATAAAGGGCCGCCGAGCCGTCTTCACTTCACATCTGACTGACACACGGCGCTGCCTTCATATTGTGCTGCAGCGACTAATTTCACAGGACTACCTCAGGAAGAAAAGTTTTTTTTCATACACAGTATATTTATAATAAATTGTAGCTGTTTGGCTGACATATTTCTGCATTGGTTTGACTGCAGAGTCAGCTAAAATTCTGACCAAATATTACGAAATGTGATGAAACAGAAAAGTGCTGAGTTAGTGGAAAAATGAATAGACTTGGAGATGCTGCTTAAAAAGAACAAGTTTGATTTTCCCATCATGTGTACGGTTTTAAGTAGATTTTTTGAAATTTTAGGATAGGGTCACAGAAAGAAGCAACAAATCATTATTTTTTTAACCAGCAATTTTTGTGTCATGTCTTTAGCTTTGTTTAGTTTTCCTCTCGTGCACACAGTATTGAGTTACATTGAGTTATTCATATTCTAGTTTACTAACTGCATACTTGAACAAGGGCAGCTGATATATGCACACAAGTGACTGGAAATTTTCGAGGAAATATTTGTGTCACAGAAAACACAAACTAGATTTTCAGCAAGATAAACATATAAATTACAAATCATTCATTAAATCAAGCTCCAAAAGACATCGCATCTACACCAACCTCATGCACTGAGAGAGATGGAGGGAGAGAGAGGCTCATGCGACTGCAGCTGCGGCACAGACACAACACCTCTAATTACCCCTTTAAATCAATGTTCACAATCCAGATGAATTCTTATGGAAAAAACGTTTTGATTCTTTGGATCAGTGAACCCTGTCACGCTAAAAGAACGTAAATATTCAAGGACTGGACACATATTCAGACTTTATGACTGCTTTAAAGGTAGGGAGTCACCCCTTTTTTTCATCTCTCTTGTTTACCATGCTGGTAAATCTCAATTATTATTTGGTGCTCCTGGTTTCAGTAAAATGAACTGATTGAGTGATTGAATTGTGGGGAATCTAACAGAGTTAACTATGTGTTGCACACACTGACAAAAGTTTAAGCATTTACATTTACATGCATTATCTAAGCAGTTAAATAACATTAGCTCAGGCAGGTAACTGATGACACGGTGGACTTTAAGAGGTTTTATACATCTAAAGAACGGCTATAAAACTGAACTGCTTGCCAGCCAAACCAGGTGCCTGATTAAGACCGGCGTTTATTTGTCAGAATTTGTAGCACCCGGCTGGTAAATGAAACTTTTAACTGAGGTTTTATGGTAGTGAATAGAGTAGATGCCAAGGTATTTACTGAATGAATAAAAACTTTAGCCCAGTGGTGGCGCTAGAAGAAGAGTCAGACGATCACCAGTCATCATTATTTATCCTCTGTAGATCTTGAATATCCAAACCTTATTTCCCCCAAAAAACAAAATTAGCAACATAATGGTGGTAATATAATAAAAATCAG
This sequence comes from Plectropomus leopardus, assembly GCF_008729295.1. NCBI lineage: Eukaryota > Metazoa > Chordata > Actinopteri > Perciformes > Serranidae > Plectropomus > Plectropomus leopardus. The sequence continues at coordinate 9,228,351 of NC_056484.1, forward strand.
GGGATCACCACATTTGTTGGGATTTGTTCTCCCGGGACCAGGAAAATATGTGTACTTTTTTTTTTTTTTTTTTTTTTTTTTTACAGATATCCATCCAGTGGTTGTTAAGATATAGCAGTCTGCACTTTAAGTGTCAGACCAACCAGCTGATCAGCATTGCCATCCCTAAAGCCACACCAGCAGTGCACTAACTAAACAATTAAACTGTTAGATCAGCTAATAGCTGGTCTCCACACTGACGTAATCTACTCTACTTCCTCAGTGAATCTTTTGGTGTTTCATGGCCAAATTTGAAGCCCTAACCTTTCCCATGAGGCCATTAAACAGCACAGTACACTGTGTTCCTGGGCCGCTCTTGGAGAGTCAAGAGATTCTGCCTCAAGATCCCTAAATTGTCTCTTTTTGAAACTTTGTGTGATTTGTAAGTGAACAGGAAGAGAGAGGGTTGAATAGTTGAGAGTAGGCGAACTTGTGATGCTGCGCAAAAAACTGCATTAGTGGTAGCAGATTATAATAGAGGGTCCTCAAGTCTGTTTCCAAGAAGGACCACTTTGCCCTCAGGAACTAACTGTACTAAAAGGTTGTGTGTGTTTGTTTGTATGTGTGCTGCCTTTGATTCGATCGCTTACCCTCCGTAACCATCCGTCAAACCCAGCTGTTGACGTCAGCGTGTTTTGTGCTGCATCTCTCCTCGAGTCTCTCCGGCAGTAAACATCGAAAGTTGGGAGTGTTTTCCAAAAAGCAGTCTTCACTGTGCGGTGACTCTTTCCTGTGCATTATCAGCACTTCCTGTCATTAGCAGGAAGTCTGGATGTGATTGAAATAGATGGACACCGGAGTGCTATTGACATAGACAGAGACAGTAAGGTCATTATTGCTTTGCCCAGAGGAGAAAGACTTCTCCCAGGTCTCTTAAGTGCTTCTCCTTCTACTTTACCATCGTCTGAACCCTCTTGTCACCGGCGGCCGTCTGGAAGACAGGCTCCATCAAAACGAGAGTGGTATTGAGATGTGTCAAAGTCGCAGCAGGAGATGCCTGTCATGGTTAGAGAGTCCTGATAGGTCAATGTCATAGAGGATCACATTCACTGTCTTTGTCATGCATAAGGGTATGTGAGCAGTTTATCTTTAGTAAACATAATCTTCCTTTGTTAGAGACCACGAGGAAGGCATTTAGTTTTAAAAAGTTTCCTCTCATTCCCAGTCGTGGACAGTAACAAAGCACATTTACTCAAAGTTTTTAAGTATCTGTACTTTTTTTTTAATAACTTAAAAGACAAATATTGTCATTTTGACTCCACCACATTTCTATAAAGGCTCTTGTTACTCTATATTTGCTTTGACATCAGTGGATTATTTATTTTTTCTTTTCCAAAATGCAAAAGCCCATATTGTGATCATGCAGTTCTGCATGTGGGAATGCATTGTGACAATATGCAACAATGTGTTAAGATTTTTAAAAGTACTTTGAATATTTAAGGTTTTTTTTTTTTTTACAAATTTGATGTATTAATTTTGAGTATTTTCTTTTCATGCCACTACATAAATTTATACCTCTATTAAGAGGGAATTATTTTACTTTTTACTTCAAAACATTTATCCACCAACTTTAGTCACTAGTTACTTAACAATTTAAAATTTCTGCATAAAAAATAAGAAATATTTATTAAACCTGATGTTTTGTTAAAAATTAAATTACCAAACAGTTTATTCAAGTACAGCTGAAGTGACCAGATATTTTGATAAACATTTAAGCCTTTTTTTAAATAATTTTTAAAAATAATTTAAGGTTATTTTGGGTGTTTTTTATTTTATTTTATTTTTTAATATTTATTAGATTTTTCTGCATTGTGTACTTTTAATTTCAATACTTTTTTCAAGTACATTTTCCTGATCATACTTACTTATTTTTACTTAAGTAACATTTTCAATACAGGACTTTTCCTTGTGACAAGACTATTTTTGCAATCTGGTATTTGTACTTTTATTTAAATAAGGAACTGCATACTTCTTCCACCACTGCTGCTCACTCCTTCATCTTAGCAACATTGCTTGCGTGCATGCTGCTGGAGGTCTCCAACCCGAACATTGCCATACGGACACCGTGTTTGAACCCACAGTAGTCATGCTTGACTGTGTTTGCGCTTGCAGGCTAGCTGTGTGCTCACATACCATAATTAGCGTAATGAGTTATTTATAGCCAGCTGTGGAATTAGCTGTGGAATTGCCAGGCAGCCTCAGGGCTGATTAAGCCACTTGCCAATCAATTATTTATGGCTTCCTGGAGAAGAGTAGCTTGTCCTCTTTTGTATGCAGCACCATGGCAACACAACAGGAAGCAGAAAGCCTGTGGAGAGGAAGTAGACCCTGTGATAGAATCAGCTGTGCCATCCCTCCTCCTCCGTCTCTTGCTCGCTCACAGCGCTCTAATCTAAACCATACTTTTATTAGGAGCACTCTATGAACTCCCTGGACCCAATAAAAGGTGTTTATGTTCTGTATTTGAGGGAAAATAAATAAACTGGAAGGATGAAATTAGATTATTCCCAGTTGGCGAGACGGAGGAAAGCGGCACAGAAAATGTGCTTTTCATCCAGTCGCCGCGAGATCAGGTAAACCACCTCTGGATGATAATAAACACAGTTAATGAGGTTCTCAGGGTCACAGGAACTTCGATTTCACACTCTCTAATTGTTTCGGGAGTGAAAAGTCCCAAGAGGTAGTGAGCTGCGAGGCTTTTCTCTTATTGTGGAGAAATGAAGGGCTTCAACAACAGAAAATATGCCATTACAAAATTCCTTGTGAAACTGTTTCCTGTCATATTATGGTTGCCACATCCTCCCTATGAGTAAGGGTGAATCACTAGCTTGTCAATCTGGCAGCCAAAACCAGCTGAGTATTTTTTTTGTTGTTGTTGTTTTGGAGTTTAGAGTACAGAACAGGCTCCAAAATCAGCCCTAGTTGAGAAATTTTCCTGCCAAAGTCTTAGAAAAAACACTTTTTACGTGCTCTTACCATTAACTTCACTCTTTTCTCTGTCTTCCTGTATGGTCCTCTGCATGTCGCTCACTCTCCTCACCACCACACACACACACACACACACACACACACACACACTCCCACAGATCAAAGCATGTCCACGAGTCAGTAAAGTAACACTACATAACAGTCAAAAAAAGTGAAAGTGAGCGCAGCCTGTTCTTTTCACCTCGCAAAGTAATCGGACGGAGTCTACCCTCTGCATGTCAGTGAGGGCAGAGCGGCGCTTTGAGGCAAAATTCAATCAGTCTGTCTCACTCCTACACAGCGAGCTGGCTTCTGGCTGTGTGGGAGGCCCACAGGACATTGCCACGGGCTGTATCTTCACAGATCTGCCACCCAAATTGAATCTGAAATCTAAAATCCTCTGCACTTTTTCCTTATCCACTTTTCTCTACTTATATAAACCTTGTCACTGCAGAAATCGCTGAGCCTGAAGTTTGCAAACTAAATCTCTGCAAAGTTCCCCCTTACAGCAAAAATGACACTTCCAAAATCTGACACAGGAGACTTTTTTTAGTGTCAACACAGAATATCATTTCTTTACATGCTGTAAAAAAGACACAATAGAGTAAGTACAGCGTGTAAACGTGCCAGAACTGAAAGACAGATATGATTAATTGGCAAGTCATTTGACTGACGAATAATAGACAATCATTTCATAAACATTTAATTATTGCTTATTATATTCAAAGCAAATATTACCATAAATGCAACAATTAATCAGTTAATTGTCAAGTGTTAAAAAAATTTCCAGCTAAAAAATAATCGGCAGATTTTGGCCATTTTTTCACAAAATGGAATGAACAAAGGTGACCCAAAGGCTTCATTTCTCCTACAATTCAACAGAAGTAAACATACGTATATCTCCAATGTGAAAGACAATGTCATCACATACTCCCATGTGTATTTTTTATCACTTCCTGAATCCTTTTCTCACTTTCTTTCTCACATTTCTCTTCACTAAGCCGTATATTCTTTAACACAGTTGCTCTGGAAGGACATCTGTTTGCCCAGAGACTCGTCAATCCCAGCATGCCTGGCTGCTGTCCATCTGTTTTTTCCTACCTGCTGTCCACTCATTCGCACATCAATCATCACTTTCTCATTTACAGCATTTAGGGAGAGGATGTACACACAGACAGAGCTGATATACACCTGCGCGTGAGCACACATTTAAATACACATTGAGTAAACTGTTTGTTGACAATGCTTTCAGAATAGAAAATAATGAACAGTTCACTGTGATAGCTTTAAAAGACCATGGTGTTTATAAGTATGTAGAGAGGATAAGAGCTTTATCTCCCAAGGACACATAGATGAATAATGTCTGCCATTATGAGCAGCTGAAGCAGCTTTCCATGTTGACTCCATCAAATGGTTTCAAATTTCTGTGTTCATGATGAAGAAATATCCTAAACCTGACTATTTTTCCATATTTTTAGCCTTCAGTCAACCTTATTTTTAAGGACGCAATTTACAGTGGTCTTTTCAGACTTGTATTCATTCAGTCTTTCAATGTCGACCCTCTCTGTAAGAAATATTGGGATAATTTTAGGAGAAAATTTGAGATATTAATAGTGCAGTCTTGCCATGGGTCCTCTTAGGAACCAACTGTTGTTCAAACACCTGTCCTCTTTCCTCCCCTTGAGGAAAGGGGACATACAGTAGGCCTGCACCTGTCTTGCGTCCTGTAGCAGCTGTCTTGTTTGTCTTGAACACAGTATGTTTACTTTTTCTATTTAGTACTTTGCAAGTCTTGTCTACTCCCACCATTTATTCTAAGATACTTTACCTAGTGTCAAAGGGGACCTGTAACGCTTTCCTGATTTTTTTTTGCCATATATATAATGTCACAATGCTGGATGTTCATATTTAATGTGGCCAAATATTTAAATAATGGGGTGTATGTAGGTGTATATAAAAGTAATCCCTGTGAGCAAAAGCCTCAGGCTTCAGACTGTTCTAAATACTAGTTTCCAACAGAGTATTTCTAGACAAACTGACGTCAGCTTTGGACAGATTTCTTGATGTAGAAGTCTGCGTCAGGCACGCTACTGCAAGTCTTTACATTACACACACTGCTTAGATGTAGCTACGCGCTCACATCAGCATGAATTTGTAATCTTGCTCTGTGATGATGTTAATTTCTCCCTGATTTCAGACCATATGCCTGCTGGTCATGGAATTGTCATGTCTAGTTGTGAAGATTTCACTTTAGTTAAGCTTTTATTGGTGATTTTTCACAGTAGAAAGTCCCGCTATACTCGGTTACAATCTCTCTCCATCGGCAAAGATGCTTCAGTCCTATAACAGCTGTTCAGTGGCACATTAAACCAAAAAAGGTCAACTACCAGGTTATAAAATAACCTCTATATTCTGCATCATGGTGCCCATAGAGCAAGCACTCAGATAAACTTAAATGGGGGTGAAAAGGTTTAATCGTGCTGCTTTTTTAGACTTTCAGAATTTTATTTGACCAAATTGATCAAATCCAACAGTATTTTGTCATTTTGCAGGAGTTGTGATGCTCAAAAATAGAAAATAAGATGTATCCACTTATTTACCAATATCTCTTACCTAATGTATGTCTATGAGAAGAAAAAATTCACAATAAAAAGATTAATAATTCACCTTGTTTGCAATTTGAGGTGTCCCGTCAACAGTTTTACAGACTTTTTACAGTGACAGCTTTTGAGGAAAATGTTTTTTTTGGGATTTTTCTGCTGTAATACCAGAAGTGGCCACTGGAAAAAATCTGAGGCAAGCCTGAGTAGATCTCCTGAGAGCGCAGATGCAGAAGACGTAGAAACAAATAGAGCCACTGGGCTTTTTCAGGAGGGGGGCTTAAAGAGTCAGGTGCTAAAACAGAGCATTTTTGACAGAGGGTCAATACAGGTCTTTCAGCACAGACTATTTGAGGAAGATAAAGTGTTTTTGAACATTAAATCATGTAAACATGTTCTCGGAGAAACCCAAAATTCAAGTATGAACCCAGGAAAAAACATAATAGGTCCCCTTTAAGCAAACACACCGGGAGAAGAAGAGGTTTCGGTGTTAAATTGTTGCACTGTTTGTTACTGCAATCTGAGAACATGCCAGATTCAATTTAGTTTGAACTCCCAGACGTACATTTTCACTCTCTGTCCCAGTTAAATACACGCATCCAACTGCCTGTTCCATTCATCGTCACCTATCTTTATTTGGTTTAGATTCACAGTTAAATGTCTTCATGTGCCTTGTTTCCTGTCCACATTTCCTTCTACACACACACACACACACTCACACACACACGCACTGCTTGGCCCTCACTCCTTACATCATGTTTCCATTGCTCAATGAAAGCCGACCTGTATCATGCGCAGTCGTTTGTTGTCACCGACGGACAAATGAACAAACTCTGTCTCGTCTTTTGTTGTTTCTGTCTCCTCCCTCGCACTCCTGCCTTTCTCCGCAGTGTTTGGGAAGGCGTATATGACAGTGGGTTTTATTAGATTGTGTTTTCTTTAAAGGGAATTTGTGACAAAAGTTAGAAAGGATTTGTACGTTTGCATTTGTATGCAAAAGCTCCTAATGAATATTTGATGTGTTCATTTTCTGTCGACGAATAATTGCACCTTTAATACACAAACACCAGAAGTTCTCATGCTTTTTAAGATCTCTCACACACCCACAGCCCTGTGACTCTTATTTCTATTCTCATTTTCATATTTGCATAATCTCATCTCTGTGATTCAGCAGGCGCAAAACAGCATTAACTTCTATTTACCCCAATTAAGTTACTTGTTTTATTAGATGTTTAATATATTTGCAAGCATTTAATTTGTATCATATTCGCCTTTTTCCCTGACTGCACATAAGTGTGCCTCGCAGGGCTCCACAGGCCGTTTCAAGCAATTTAGCCTCAGTTAATTACTGATCAATAACCATCCAAACAGCTTTAAAAGAGGCCCTGCAAGCACATACATAACCACACACACAGAAACGCACATTCCCCATGCTTGTTTTATCCAATTAAATCCATCATAAAGATTCCAAGGCAAGTGCATAATAGGAACACACTATCTGAGCAGTCATTATCCGAGCCGTGTTGGCCTGGTTCTCATTACCTGGAGACCTTCTCAGGGAGCCCCGACACACACCCACACAAATGTACTTATGGCTGGCTTCTCGCTAATTTGAGACCTGGTTAAAAATTTGGAAAATGCCTGGTGTCAGCACAGCAGCTTGTAAAATGTCCCCTGAATTCCTGTATCAGCAGCTGAAGGGAGGGAGGAAGAGGGGCTGTCACAGAATTGTATTTGATATTATCTGTACTTTGTACTTCAGCAGCCACAATATGATTTTACTTGTGTTTTTTTCTCCTGCACTGTAAAATCTGACATGTTGATTTTACTTTAAGAAATCTAAGAAACTGATTGCCTTGAAAAATGTAAGAACATCTAATTGTTAGTCTTAATTTATGTTTACTTTATATCTAAATGTTACATTAACTTAAATTTTAGTTATTTTTACTTGATTTTGTGAAGTTGTTGGAACTTAAAAATGACAAGTTTAATTAAACAATACTTCTAAGTTTAAGCAATTTCAGTAAACCTAGTATATTGTGCTTTGTATTCTGCTGGCTGCAAATTAGTCAACCATATTTGTATTTTCTTAAACGTGTTTACAAAACAGAACTCGCAGATCTCCTAACGTCATCATTAGAAAATCCTCTTCAAGTTAAATCAGACTAACTTAATTTACTGAAGTTGCGAACACTTTGAAAAAATAAAAAAATTTCACTTGTTGTTTTTAAGTTGCAACAACTTCACAAAATTAAGTAAATACGGCGAAATTTTAAGTAAACGTAACAATTAGATGTTAATTAAAACTAAATTAAAATCAATTATTCCAAGATTATTTTAAGCAAAATCAACTGAGATGTTAGTGTGCCCTGAGGTGCTGTGAATATTTTTAATAGAATTTTTTTTTTTTTTGCCTTCAATTAGACGCTCACACACCCACACAAAAACCTGCTTATCCTGCTGACCATTAGGTTTGTTTAACCTGAAGGACCCACCCACTGGCGACATGCGTTCACACACACACAGGCACATTCTGACACAAATCGCAGACACATACCACCGCTCACATGTACTGTATGTAAATGTGCACACACACACATCTTGTAATGCATTTGAGGTGGAAAGTGAGCGGCCCCGTTCATTGCCTTGGAAACGGCAGGCTGGCTGGTGGAGGTAGTAGCTCTGCAGTGTAATGATGTTATCAGAGGACCAGGGTCAGTTCAGGACAGACCCCTACAGACCTACTGTACACACACTTGAACACACACATGGTCATGCTGGCTGGTGATCTGCATTCTTTGCCAATGGAAAAAAGTTTAAGTCCAAAAATTTGAGTTCTCATGAAAAGAGAGTGCGACAGCGGGCTGCATTCTTGCTGCAGATTCAGCAGCGTGCAGGATGTAGATTAATCTCACTTATCTTTATAAAGGCACATTTAAAGTGCCTCTGAATGTCTCCAGCTCCATCACTTCCCCTTAAAAGTCTTACGCACTCACAAAGACTAAATCTGCAACGATTTCATTTGTCAACCGTGAAATGAATTGCAAACTAATTTGATAACTGATTAATTAGTTTGTTATTTAAGAAAAAAAAATAATTGATAAATTGAGAGAATAATTGACAATAATGAAAATAGTCGTTAGTCGCAGCCATGGACTATGTAAAATAATAGGCGTAATACTGTGAGGTGACCCATTGGTTTTTGGACTGCCATTTTGAAGCCTTATTATATATTTCGATCTATCTATATCAGGCTGTAACTGATGAATATTATTGTTATTGTTAAACGCTTGAAATTTGCTAAAAAAATTACTGAACGATTAATTTATTATCAAAAGAGTTGCAGATTAGTTTTCTTTTAATTGATTAATTTACAAATTATCTATTCGTTGCAGGCCTTCTACCATATTATATATTAAGAATATTGGGGGAAAAAAGATTACTTTACAGGGATCAAATATTTTATAGTCTTCACCAAGGTCATATGTAAATTGCATTTAAAGACAAAACAACAATATGTTACATCCTACACATTCATGTCACAACTCAGGTTTAAAAAAAAAAAAAGATGATTGTTTCTTTCACATCTTTGGACGTCTTTTCTCAGTCTGCCAACCTGAGAAAAGGCGTCAGTTGAAGTGGAAGAAACTTGTCTGTTATCTGTCATTCGCATTATTACCCATGGTGCACCTCCACCTCCACACTGTCAGCCGTCGGTCTCTCGCTCACCAGCCACCCCTCCTCCCCAGCTGCACCCTTTGTGTGCCAGTTCTCATTTCACCACAGGGGTGACACACATCAGTGCATGTGGTCAATTCACATTCGATTCACTCAGACCAGAACGTAAACCAAAACTGGTGTTGCCGCTCATTTCTGATTATACTCCTACAAACCGATCTCCGTTTACAACTTCACATTCCTACATCTCTTTCTCTCCTCATCGACATTCTCTCAGTCGCAGCAGCTGAGTTACACTAACAGAGACACTTCTCTCACGCTCTTTCTCAACCACCACTCATTTTCTCTCTCCCTCATTCTCTCCCTCCTCCTCCCCCCTACTGATCGTAGCCTTGGCCTCGGTGTTGTACGAAGTGTCGAAGATGGTTCGTCCCTTTTACACCACAGCTGAGTGGATGGGTTGTTCTTTAGAAAATGGTATCTACATTTTGCCGATTCTTTTTAAAGTGAAAGTTTTTTGCCTTGATTTATCTTTATAAGTTAATGTTATTTTACAACAGAATACTGACACCATCTGTGCTTTTAAACCTAACCAAATTATTTCGACTGGGTGTGAAAATGCAGGCAAGGCTTGATTTACAGCACAAGGAAAGTGCTTCAACAATTGTGTAGCCAAAACAGGTATGATTATAGAGAACCCCAGTGATGAGTCCTAAAACCTGGAAATCTTTTTAGCACCTCTGGTTCCCTTGTCTTCGAGTCTGGGTTTTTTTTTTTAATGTTTTTTTGGCTAGAAGCCTAAAGTAAAGCCTGTGTTTATCACAAACTTAAAAGACTTTTACGTTTTGTTCTCCAACATAAAATGCGACATTCACAAATTTTGAAGGTTTTATGTGTTTTAAAAAAGACTGTTGCTAAAAGTGGCTTAATGAGACTACAGAACGTCATCACACCAAACATGGCATTACAGTCTCATAGTGGCGGCGATGCAATTGTAGTGTAGTTCATTTATAGCCGAGCAGTAGTTTTATTACTTCAAGCAACTACATTTATGCTTCAAAAATTCTGAAAGTGGTTTTCATTTGTGAAGATTATCTCGCTGACCAAAACATGTAAGTAAGTAAACGCTTGGTTACCACCGATCTTATTTTCTGCAGTAATCCACAATCCAATGGAAAAACCCATAGGCTTTTTGACAAGAGAACCAGGGTGATGTTTGCTTTCGGTTTGGAAAAACGTAATCTCTGGGACGCTCTGTAGCGCTTTGATTTACCCTGGTAGCTTACATTAGCCATCCCCAGTTACCATGGGGGTTATTTGCAGTTACTATAATTCCTGCCAATTATTGTTACTATATCCTCAGCAGTGGAAATGGCAGACAGTGGAACAATCAAAGTAACCAGAAACTGTGGTACTTGATGGGGTGTGAGGAAACAGAAAGCGATTTGTTTATCTTTTGGACAGCAGCACGAATATTGATACCATTTGAAGGTGCAAAGGGGATATGGAGTTAAAAAGTCACCATTCTATGAATGGTAATGTTATGAGATAACACATATCATTGTTCAACAAAAAGGGGGTTGTCCATTTATGTTTCTGTGTACTCAACATGAAGAGAAAAGCCTCGAAAAGTCCAAGTAGTTGAGCCAAGCAATGAGTCATAAGCCAGTAGATGTTGTTATCAGTCACATGACTATGCCAGTGCTTACGTGTTAAGTCATTGTGAACATGTTAATGTAGCAGTATATGAGTGAACTACACAGCTACTGTAGCTAACATGGTGAATTTAGTCATGGGGTGGTCCACGGCTGTTATCCGTGGTCAAAACAATCCTACTAAAAATATCTCTAAGAGTTTGATTGATGTTGTAAAGTAAAAACATTACTATATACTTTAGCTTGTTTGCTGTTTTTGTTTTCTTCTTCTACCACTACTTCCTCCTCTTCTTCTCTTGGTTAATAGTGGGTGTCAGCTAGTATTTAATGTGCATTATCGTCACCCTCTAGAGGAGTATTGGTGGTTCAATTATATCAAACATTTCTTGTAATTATATTGGGATAATTATTGTTAGAGTTTGATCGCCTCATAAAGACATGATCAACAATGATGTGATCTCTGTTTGGCATGTGTGAATATAGCAAGTTATTTTTCAATATTTTAATCTTCACACTTTTAAAAGTAGTCCTACATCTAAATCAGCAACACCCATCCATCTTATACAATTTTACATTATAGCTGGCCTCACAATTTTCCTTTAGTGATATTTAGTATATCAGTGGAGAGAGGATTGTCAGTGTGGTGGTACTTGTGGCCAAACATACTGTGCAAACAAACAGAGTTTTGCCTTCTGCAGCTCCCTCTTATTACACATGTTGACAGTTATTAATACCCTGAATGTCCTCTGTGTGTGTGTGTGTGTGTGCGTGTGTGTGTGTGTGTTTACCAGCATGTGTGTGTACACATACTTGTGTGTTGGAATGATAATGTTAATGAGCCGTGGGCATGTGTCTCTTAGTTATTTATAAAGTGTTTTGTGCTCAAGGGTAGGCACAGATCCCCCCCTCCACTATCCTGTTACATTCATGTCCCAGTGAGGACATGGCACACACTCCTGTTGCTTTCCAGGGTTGTCCTATCAAAACACCTGCATTCGGATATATTTAAACATGTGTCCCTCAATGTGGAGATAGTTTGCCTCAGTAGTTGACTGTTTCAGCTGTCCCATTCTCGTGAACGCGATATCTTAAGAATGCCTGGAAATCTCTTCAAATTTGGCACAAACATCCACTTGGACTCAACAGTGACCTGATAACATTTTGGTGGTCAGAGGTCAAGGTCATTGTGATCTTTTGTCCTTTTCATTCTCGTGAAGCAGTATTTAAGGAAGGCTTCAAAGGAATTTCCTCAAATTTGGCACAAATGTCCACTTAAACTTAATAATGAACTAATTTTTTTTTCAACTTTTTCATTCTCATAAGTGCGATATTAAGGCCCAGGAAAAATTTCCTCAAATTTGACACAAACATCCACTTGCACTAAACAATGAACTGATTAGATTTTGTTGGTCAAAGGTCAAGGCCACAGTCACTGTGACCTTGTGTTCTTTTTGTTTTGTTTTGTTCTCATGAACGCAATATCTAAAGAAGGCCTTGAGTGAATTGTCCACTTGAACAGGGATCAAATAACTAGATTTTGGTGGTCATAGGTCACAGGTTGTTGTGACCTTGTGTCCCTTTTGATCTTATAAACACACTATTTAATAAAGGCCTCGAAGGATTATCCTAAAATTTGGCACAAATGTCCACTTGGACTAAACAATGAACTGAGTAGAATTTGGTGGTCAAAGGTCAGGGTCACTGTCATTATGAAGTAATGACCACTTGCAACTTGACTGGTTTGCGTAGGCATACAACCCTGAGGATATAATTCTAGTTTTTGTTGAAATCAATTTAGATCTCAGTAGATGTGTGTGTCTGTTTGTGTGTGAGTCAGGCTAACAGAGTTGTTGTAAAGTTGTGAGTGATGTTAACTTTGATTTTATCACAAGGGTCACATCCTCTCTACAGGCGCACTGCTTCCTGTTGTGTTGCCATGGTGAAGCTGCATACAATAAAAGGACAAGCTACTCTCTCCTCCTTGAAGCCATAAGCTGTGTTTGCATTACACGTCACCATGTGGAAACAAACACACTGGGACAAATACACACACACACATACACACACACACACACACGAGCAGCGGTTATACACACATTTGCTTAGCTTCTGTTCAGTTATAAATACTCATGTTCACCCAAACAGCAGCACGTATTACATTATTGCAACACAAGAGACTCATCTAGTTACGGGTTTATATGATCAGTTAAGCCTTGCTGGCATGCCAGCCGTGTTAACTTGCTAGAAAATAGGTCACTATATTGAGATATTCACCAATCACATCACTGTGGATTACCAGATGCAGCCACAGCCCATCGGGACATTAGATATTGAAAATTAACTTGAGGATTTGGTAACAATATTAAAAAAAAAAAAAAAAACGTTGCTGATGATGTGTCTAATGTGACTGGATCAGAAACTGCACTGTTTTTAATGCATGAGCATGGTGGTAGTTTCTGGATCTTTTTGAAAACTTGTGAGCTCGAATTCACAGGCAATCTGTTTCGCTCGTTTGTCGAAACTTTCAGTCTGTGTCGGTGAACGTGCAAGATTGCAAAGAACAGATTAAATATTTCACGCAGAATAATCAATTAATTGTTGTTCTCACTATTAGTAATCATTCTGGCATGTGTGCACGAGACAAGGTTGCCGACGAGACATGCTGATACCGTCATTTGGCAAACATGAAGCATCATACTTTATCTTATTTGAAGTATTTATATTGTACTCCACCTCTGTTGTGTCAAATCCATGTTGGCTGCTGTGTTGAGGGAGCAGTTAAGCTCAGAGATGTAAAGCTGTCTCTTTCTGCTGTAATGACATTTCTATCTGCAGAGGCTGCATAACTATGCAGATCTGCTGTTTTTTTTCCATGAATATATTTAAATAAAGATTTAGATTTAAATAAAATATTCCCACCCCTGTTGTCCCATCCACGTCCCATGTTTCATCTGTGGAGGAATCAACCTGTCGGTGACGCTGCCGCCACCGGTGGGTTACTCTTCCCTTGATGACTCATCAATCACTGTCAGTAGTTAAACATCCAATCAGAGGGACCTCGCTGGTGTCACGTCCAAACAGATTGATGGGAGAATTTTTCATCTTTTTATTTAATCAGAACGAAGATGTCAAATATCTCTCCTGCTGAAATATTTCATCTGTTCAGGGCCAAATACGGGCTTCACCGCCTGTGAAATAATTTGTCTGAAATAAGTTCATTTGGAGCAGCTAATGGATATTTTTTAAACATGTTGACAGTTTTCACGCTGCATTAAAAATACAGATTCACACTTTGCTGTGGAGGGTCTATAAAAAGGAAACAATATTAAACAAATGGTTAAGAAATGGTTTATTGAAAACCAACAATGTCAACACAAGTTTTCCTTCTATTTACCTTTAAAATGACTTTAAAATGACTTCACTCATATTGTACCTGTATCATCTGCTATTTGAATTTTATCCCCACATGTTGTATAACTGCATTGTGCCTTTTTACCACAAAGCTGTATGTTTTTGACTATTGTACATATCACATTATTTTTATTACACTAGGATGCCTAACAACATAAGGTAAACCACCACACCACTTACAGTCAGGTAGAGCAGCATTCAGTATAACCACGCATCTGGGTATTTAAGTGAAACCACAGAACTATTAAATGTTGCTTGAAAATTATTCAAATATTACTCTGGGACATGACGCACACTTTACAGAATGACTAAAGAAATGAAATCTGAGTAATCCAGTTATGTTAACAAGTCAACTAAAGATGTCTGACTCAAGGCCAGCAATGACTAAAACATAGATGCCCCAACAGCAAAAAATTAAAATATGCTTTTAAATAACATATTCTGTCAATAGATGGTGTATTAATACATACGGTTATCTGCAGTCCTGTGCTATGCATCAGTAAATTATTTTGTTGTGAATCTGTAACTCAGTTGAAAAATACTAAAGATGTGTGTCACAACAGACATCCATTGGGGTGCAGCTGCACAATTTGTCATCCTAGACTTGGGAAATGGATTTACAGAAATCATTTTCCCGACATGAGATTGACCGTGCAATCTGAAGGTGTCAAATGGAAGTGAGATTTCATGTATTATCAGTGTTGCAGCTGAAATGGAACAAGGCTTTCTTTTTGTTGCAAGGAGGTTGAAATATTTCATATACATAGTACAAACATGAAGAAATCTTTACATGGAGACAGAGGATGATGTGACAAACCAAGCTCACAGGAGGGGAAAACAATCTGAGCCACAATATGCAACCAACGCTGAAACTAGGGGGATTTTGATGCCAGTACCAATACCAGTACCCTTGAAGTGATACTGATACCAATAGAGTACTTTGTTCAATACCCAAAATATAAATGGAGTGCCGTGTAGTAAAGCCATACTTTTGAACATTTCGGTGGCATCTTTGCACACTAAACTGCTAACAATGTCAAATACGCCACTATACACTGTATAGCTTGTAGCTGCTGTTGCAAAACTGAGACTCCGCCAGGCCAGATGTACACAGAGACATGGCTAACTGGTAGCATCACACAGCTAATGTTACCTAACAGGTATAATGAAAAAGATGAGCCATTTCTGTGTCAGTGGAAGCTTTTTGGGACCAGTTAACGTGTCAGTGTTGGATGTTGGCCGCTGCTGCTGTGTTAGCCCATGCTGTTTGCCATAATGTTTGCCGGGGAGAGCGGCTACAAACAGAAACTGCCATATTTGCTTTGGAAAGTTGCATATTTAGAATGAGTGCTCATAATTTGTCCCAGCTGCGGCATGCACAAAAGCACTTCAAGGCTGACAAATTCTTTCTGAGCCTGCCGCTTTGCTAACGCTCAACAAATCAAATTAGCCACAAAGCTATCTGTGAGGTCAGGCTGGGTCACCACACAGAGTTTCCGATCTTTGGTTGCGTTCGCAAGCCTTGTCTATAGCTTTTCTATCATGCACCAGTGTTATTACTAAATATTATCACTGACATCGCAGCACTGAGGTGAAGTTTTGAAAGAATGAAGAACGCAGACATCAGTCAACATCAGTCGTTCATCTTGTCCTCTGTCCTCCCTCTCTGCTGCTGATGTGATTCATTGCCTGCAGTGATTCACATCAGCAGCAGCTGGCAGAGGGACGAGGGGCTGGTTTGTTTCAGCCAGCATCTGAGATAACAAGAATTTGCCAAATTTTAAGATAGGTGGCAAACTAAGCTAAACAATTAGACCATAGAAATATACATAGATGCCACATTGACTGCTTCGCCACATTGCTGCGACATGTGTTTTAACAGTGTGCTATTGGTCAAGTTTGTGCGCTGTGCTCATGTAAAACACAGTAGTGGTGATGGATGAGAGACTGTGGACAGAGTAGATTGAAATAGCCCGAGACCAAGACAATCCTGAGTCCAACAAAGCACAACAAATGACGCAGAGCCAGATTTGATGGTTAAATTTGACCGTCATATAACATATTATTCCAGCTGCGTATGCTGATGCTAACAGCTTGTCAGACATGTATGTCTGCATGTGGCACACACTGCAGTGACACAAAGCTGGCTGAAAATCTGCAAAGTTCCTCTTTAACTCATTGTAAAACACACTTTATCCAAACAATAAAATTACCTAAAACGTTGTTTATCAGTTAACAAGAAATAAGCAATCTGATACTGTCTTTTTACAGCCTACATCAACAGCAACAGCAGTGTGTTCAGATAAACAGTGTTTGGCTCCCACATGTACCACCAGTGCCTGCAAATCCCTGCCCAAATGCAGACAAAGTATGCAGGTTGATGCATTAATAATTAACATACGCCTATAGCTTTAGAAATAACTTTATTTATATAGCACATTTAAAAACAGAGTTTACAAAGTGCTTTGACAAACAAAGCAGAAGTTGAAATGGGATAAAGGCAATACAACAACAGAAAGCCAAACAGGCCAACTGAGCACAGGCGAGATGAAATTAGGGTAGACTTACAATAAAATGAAAACACAAGGGCAAATAATGCAAGAAGCAGAACACAAAAATGTCAATATTAAGTAATACAAACAAACTGACCAAAAACAACAAATGCAATAAAAATGAACACTTTCTGTAAGAATTGTGATCTCTATTCTTTAAAAAAATGTGATTCTCTTTTTATTGAGAAACTTGCAGCCCTACTTTCTGATAGTTGTACTATACCACTGAGGTTTATCAGATGCAGTCTGAGGAGTGCCATAAACTTTGGTTACTCAAGATAATTTCTGTTTTGATTGCAAGTATATAGAAAAGTAGAGCAGTGGGAGTTGGAAGTCAGACATTTCTCTGGCTGTGTTAGATATTAATACTTTAGCTGCCAACTCCACCAACTGCCCTGCATTTTTGTCAAGGTTTCAACCCATTAATTAAAATCAACAGTGGCTCTATTCAAGTACATTTTGTATGTATGCGAGCAGTTCAGGTGCCTTTGTGGCTGATATAAATTGTATATTTGCTGATGAACTAATCAACAGTCTATTGTCAAGTTGGGGTAAACAATGGAGCACAATGTGACTCGACTTTGTGAAACCTGTTGAGGCCAAGCTGACAGGCAAATCCTGGGAGGAGTACAAATAATAAAGGATGCACTGAGGAGAGTATTTGTACACACATTTGCAAAATTCTCACATACAAGATATCATATCTTTAACATTGTGCATTTGCTTTTTGTGTTGAAGAAATATAAAGCTTTTTAATCTTTTAGTTTGTGAGTTACAAGAGTATAAGATGACACAGTCCTCCTCCACAGCTGAACATCACAGGCTTTTTGTGAATGACTGTCCCATTGTTACGGTTTGCTTTTTATCTATCAAGCCATGAATGTGTCCGCTTGTTCTCCCTATCTCTCTCTCATTTCTTCCTGATAGTCACACTCACTCTGTACCGACACCTATTTCTCTCAGACTGACTCACGATTCATATGCTCACATGGTATTGTGCTGTCAGTGCATGATCGATTTTCTGGCAGATTTGTGCCTACACACCCACAGCCCGAAAGCTTTGCTATGTAATCACACAGAGTACGTTAGAAATCCTTTTTACTTTCACACCTAAAGGCTCATCAGCTCTTGGCCCACTCACCAATGACATTACTTTGAGTTTTGTGTACTTGCGGAAATCAATCGGCAGCCACTTAAAAGTGTGGGGGATCTAATTAAATAAATGGAGCGCATCATTGCCGGAGTGGGGACGAGGCTGAGAGGAGGAAGAGTGCAGTGGGCAGTACAATCTGTCTTTTCGGGATCCCACCCTCGGTGCAGCCATGAGTCAGTCACCCTCTAAAACACCCTCTGATACGCACTCTCTCTCTCGCAGTCCATCAGGTGTGTGACTAAGCATGCCATTGTCACTATGACTGAGGATGAACCTCACTAGTACACTAGTCCCCCCACCCACCGTCCTTCCCACACGCATGCACACACACGCGCGCACACACACACAGCCATCCCTGTTGCCCATCTGTCACCCTCTACTCAGCAGACAGCAGTGTCGCCTGTCAAAAGTGCTGGTCATTGATTGCTACTGTAAGGTGGGATGGGCCCTGCGGTATTGAATTTCGAATGACTGCAGTGAACTGTGGGGCTTGTGTGGGCAGCAGCAGCTGTTTGGGTACAGTGCTCCCTTTGTAAGGGCCAGCTGACTCAAAGATCTCATCACGGACGGTTGATACTTAGTTGTTGGATCTCGGACTGATTCATCCCACCCAATTCAAATTACCAACAGTGAATTGGCGAAATTAAAGGCTGCCGTTAAAGATTTAGCACTGCACTTCCAAGTCTGGGGACCCACAAGAGACAGATTGGAAAAATACTAGTCAAATATGAAGCAGCAGACTTACTTTATTCTTACTTTTAATCCCTCGCATGGGTAAAGTTCCAAAAATAAAGCACACCACAGTTTTCATGATGCTGTAAATGACCTTGTCTTATAAACCATGCAGACTTTTAGTTACAAAATAGATTTTTCAGTCCTCCTTAAATTAAATTAATTTTTTTCCCCATGGCCTGAATATCAGAGGGTTTTACAATTTGTAGTTAAATTTAGATTGAGATTTAGGCTCAATCCCAATACAGCCCTTGCTCCTGCCACTGAGCTCTTACATCTCAGTTTTGTGTGCTCACGTCGAGGGGTAGGGTGTTCGTGGGATAGAGGAATAGGGTTACGTGTAAGTGCTGCATAGCCCTCAAACTTTACAGTTTTATGAGAAATCATCAGCTGATGATGACGGCTGCATGAACAACAAATGAAAACAATAAAGGGGTTGGATTAAATAAGTTTATACTTCTTCCTACTCTTTTTGCATATGTAAACTGATGCAATGTGCAGATGGAATTCAGTTAGTCTTTTTTCTCTTTTTGTTAGTTTTTAACCACTATTTTTGTTGTATTTTACATCTTAGAAATAGACATCAATCAGTCAATTAAAAAACCACAAAAGTATTTTCTTTGTTAATTGAGCTTTAAAAATGACAAAAAGCACTGTATTAGTTTAATGTCATTTTTATGATACTTTTTTTCAAAAACAGGTATAACAAAAAAACTAGTATTATGCCAATGTCTCAGTAGCTCACTCACTAGCTAATGTTACATTGTTTTTGTTGACTTTGTACCTGACAGTCCTGCATTTGATGCATTTCCATGCTGCATTCCCTTCATTTGATGGTGTATCACACCTGCAATTAAACTTAAGTCCAGCAGTTGCTGCATTCGTTTGCTCTCCTCTTATATCAGCGCAGACTGGCAGGGTAGGAGCACAGGTTGCTAACATCAGTCTACAGAGCATTGCTAGTTGTCTGGTAATGAAGATGTGTTCATTTTTATCTGATGATTTGTTGGATTGATCTGGAGGCAGTAAAATAAAGTTGTGAATCGTTTTGGCAGTTATGGTTGCTCCATAACTGCTGGAGCAGTTAAACTTTAATCCTGAGCAGTTTAACTTTAATTTGTAGTTGTGTTTGGCCATCTGAAGAATGTATTCACTTTCTGTTAGCTCTGTTTTTGGTCTCTACCAACTCCTGAGGGACATATCTGGCTCTTTAGCTGCTAAACGCTTTGCTGTTTTCACCAGCTAGTGGCTAACTGTGTCTGTCTGCTGTTTGCTGTTGAACTGCTGCCTGTTGCAACTGAAAATAAGACCATTATAGAGCAGAGAGAGTGAAATAAAACCGTCGCAGGCCAGACTGTTAAACAGTGAATTGAAACTCACTATAAAGCTCCATAAAACCGATGGGAGCTGCTGATTCAGATTATAATCCTCTGCAGATTCATCAAAAGAAGTCCTTCCACATTGTTATTTTTAACATTATTATTAAAATATTAATTATAGCCTCTTTTAAATTGATATAATAATCGTAATACATTTATGAACATCAGATTGTGAATTAAAAATACAGTGGCACAACCACTTAACTTTGAATTAAAAATTAAGCTCCGTAAGAGGAACACAGAACATGT
The DNA here is from genome assembly GCF_008729295.1 of Plectropomus leopardus. NCBI lineage: Eukaryota > Metazoa > Chordata > Actinopteri > Perciformes > Serranidae > Plectropomus > Plectropomus leopardus. The sequence goes on from NC_056484.1 coordinate 9,248,766, forward strand.
CCCTTGTCATTATTGTGATGTTCCCTCATAAATGTGTCCCTTTGCCTGCTTGTTTGTTGGTGTGCTGGTATGGATTTATCTGAGCACCACCATGTTTGTTTTCAATGCGGCCGTGTCCGGGCGAGCATCATGTTCCGTGTTTTCTGAGAAAGGTTCGCTGGCCGACAACAGGAGGAGGTGGAGGAAAAGGAGGCTAAGGCCGAAGTAAGGCTCCATGTCCCACCACATCCTCAGGTTACTCACCAGCCTCATCCATTATTGCTGGCCCTCATCCATTATGGATGAGAAGGTACAATGCCACATGGCTCCGGAACCGACGCTCCCAATGCTCTCCCCTTCCACCACTAACACCACTGCCTTCGCCATCGCCGCCGCGCCAGAAACCTCCTCCGCCGTTGAGCTTCTTTATCATCTCTCTGGGCTTTGACCTACATAAACGGGGCACGGCAGGGACAACATCGCCGGGAGATGGAGGCAAGATGGGATGGCGAGACAGAAAACAAGAGGAAGGAAGCGGAGGATTGAAATGACGCAGAGCAGTGATTCAACAGGAGGGCGATAAGGCACAAAAGGAGGGAAAACATGTGATGATTAAGAACACTCCTAAAACACATTTATTTCATCCTGCCTGGTGTCCTTATCAGCTGATCGTTTCCATTTCACATCAGCACACCAAAGTTTATACCTTGAGCAAACAGTCCATCCATAATGATAGCAATTAGCATCTACTAAAACTGGCACTCTGCCGTCTTGCAGCACATCCAACATTAAGTTCTAGATAATAACACTAATGATGACTTGCAGCCTCTGAACAGAGTCTCCTCTCTGTTCTCTTTTCCCTTTTATAGCAAGGAGTTCCTCGATGCTACCGCTCTGGGGAATGTATTTAGTCACCGCTCCCCTGCTTTTGACAGTCAAGAGGCATTTGTTTGACATTGGGAAGTAAACTGGAAAGAACCCATGTTTTGTTCCAGCCTGGAGCACATCAACGGTCTTGGCTAATGTTTGCCAACCAGACCTTGAAAACAGCGAGACATGCTGTTATTAATGGAGAGCTGAAAATACTTTAACACATTCAGCGGAATATTTCTCACATATAACGGCAAAAGGGTGATATTTTTGTGATACCATCAAAGATAAATGTGTGTTTAAGGTCCAGTGTGTAGGCTTTAAGAGGATATATTGGCAGAAATGGAATATAATTTATAGGGCTGTCAAGCGGTTAATTTTTTAAATCACATTTAATAGAAAAGTTTCAATAATTATTTGCATTTAATTTTATGTTTTAATCATGTTTCCAATTCCATTATTTTGCATTTCAAAACAGTTTTGAAGTCCATATTGGGAGCAATATGTCTCCCCCATAAGGGGGAGACTCATGGGTCAAGGGACCCCTGTAATACTAAATGTGTTTTTTTCCTCATTTAAAGTTCTCAGCAACATATTGTATATTCACTGACACCATTGCATAGCCTATTAAAAATACAATATGTAGAGCTCTAGACATATGAAGCACACTGAATATATTTGAATAATGCTTTGAATAATCATTTTCCAGTGTCGCCACTGCATGACAAAATGGCTGCTTGTCATAAAGTTATATCGCACCCTTTCTTTGCTAATGCTAGTAATTGAAACATGCTTTCAAAATACATCATTCTACTGATAGCTAGAATGTAAAAGGAGACTACACCTTGTTTTTATTTCAGAATCCGATTTTTATGCGATTGATTAAAATTTCACGTTTGATCAAATTCATATGACCAATTAATCAATCGTCAACTATTTGTTATGTTCCCTAGTCAGCACGCACAAGCAGGTTTTAGGCTAGTGGTCTGTCTTCGACTTAACACTGATTTGTAATTAGAAACTGCTTTATTCAGTGTTTTTGCAAGTTTTAATTACCGGGTTTGTTTGTTTTGGTGAACAAGAGACCTCTGCAGATAATTCTGCTCCTAGCAAAAATCTCCAAAACAATAAACACCGGAGGAAATCTAACCCAGATCCCTCTAAATCTTTCACATTGTTCCTTTAAATATAGTTAAGTCACTAAACACACCAGTAAGTCTCACAGACACTCAACAAGGCCTTGTGAAAGTAGTTTTTAAGATCTTGAATTTCACTTGGCTGTGTGATGGTTTTTAGTTTGAGGAGGAATATATGAGGCCAGGCTGACACAAACTCTTATTATACAGCGACATCCCATAACTTCTCACTCACAGGTTTTATCCCCGCAACTGCAGTCAGCGCTCATTAACAGCCATATGTCCTGCCAAGGTGTCCTTGAGACAGATCCTGTAAGTCACTGAGGACAAGCCTGTCAGAGAGATGCCTGAAATATTCATGTAATATATCCTATCCCAGTTCTGGCTCCTCATGACAAGTCTGCCCACTCTTCCCTCTTTATTTTAGAGCGAGGGTAGCTCCAGCGTTTGCTCAGAGTTGCCATTACTTATTTGGACTCTGTTCTCATGGAGAGACTGACTCTTCTGGGTGTTTCTGTAACTGGGCTATTGGAGCTGAAAGTAGGGTAGCCCCTAACTAGGCTATGAGCAGACGACTCCAACTAGGCTTTGTGTTGTCTGGTCACTCTAATGAGGCTGAAGTCTAATTCCCAAAAAGTGAATCTAACTGTCGACTTGTCTAACTTGGTGGCGTGTAGACACTTCGGGAAACAGTTCAACATTTTTGGAAATATGCTTATTAAGTTAGATGGTGAGATTGATACCACTGTCATGTCTGGAAAGTGAATTTATAGCTCCTAAAAGTGACAAAATCTACTTATAAGCACTTTTAAAGCTCACTAATTAATAACTAATGATGACTGTTTACAAAAATACGTACAAAATCAGACAAAGTGGACAATTCAGCGTTTTATAAAGGGTTTTGTGGTGGACTATTTCTTGGCAGGGATCATTACCTTCCTGTGGTGTTCATGAAAAAGTCCTTGGTTTTTGGTCTGTGTTGATGAGTGAGCTTTTCAGGTGCTGGTTTGCTAATTATTCTGTTATCCTTGGACAGAGCCAAGCAAGCTGTTTCTCAGTTTCCAGTCTTTATGCTAAGCTAATTGGCTGCTGACTCCAGCTACTTGTAAAGAGTGACATACTGTAGTCTCATTTAGCCACTTGTTAGCAACTGCCTTCATAAAGACACATCAAAGATTCAGAGTTGGTGAGTGTGGTATTTACTGATGTATTTTATGTCGTAGAACAAAACTTGAAAGTCTCTTAAGCTTGCGTTAACCACAGATCTGATTTAAGGCTTCTAACCATAAACCCATTCAAAAAAAACCCTGACTTTAGGACAAGGGAACCAGAAGTGCTGAAATGCTAATTCACTTCCGGGTTTTCACACTCAGTACTGGGGCTCTCTAGTCACCGTAAAAAAGGAGCAGTATCAATTTTCCATCTGACAGTTTTTTCCCCACCAAAATGTCAAATTATTTCTTTAAAGCATTAAAAGATCACTTCTCAAACTTTTTCCTTCTATCATTTCAAAGTGGTATTATTGTTGGCACCACTGTTACAAAGACAACAGGATCAATTTGGTTTTCCTCAGTTTCCATAATTCCTCCAGTTGCTCTTCCACCAGTATTGGGATTCCTTAACATTCATTTATATGTGGCAGCACTGCACACGATGGCGCAGTAAAACGTCAGGTGCTTTGAAAGTTAAACTTAATAGTTCATTGTGCTACATCCAAAAGTTTGCATTAATTTGCAGCAGCTCCTCCTCTCATCGAGAGCCGATCTGAACAGATTGACTGATCAATTATCCACCCTACGAGTTATACACTGCTGCTGAGGAAAAGAAAAACTTATGCCTGTGCTGCATTCACAGACCTGCAGAAACCTACAAATTTAGAGAGGGGACACAGAATGACACAAAGGGACACACTGACCTGACCAGCTGACTTTGCTTTAAGCTCATTGGCTGTTAAAACAGGTCAAGCTGAGATGTGCCAGTTCGCACCGCTGCAACGCTCTAAAACCTCCTCATTAAAGAGTGTCAGAACTTAAGAAGTGAGAGCCAGACTTCATACCAACAGAGAGTGGTTTTCCTGAACTTGCATTTCCTCCAAAACATCACAATTCATGATTTTGACTGGTACAAAGAGTCTTTTCCTGTAGGGAGAGTTTATCAGAAAGAGTTGATGGAAAAATCATCCTCAGCCCTTCAAAATGTCACACCTTTTATTAATGTAATTTTCACCCATTTTTTTCCTTCAACACTGAATGTGTGAGTGGGCCAGTCATCTGCCACAGCAGTATTACTCAGTTCAGCTCACAGGACACTTTGCCGAGCACTAGAAACAAAGGCCAGTCTGTTTCTATGGTTTCTCACATACTGGAGATCTGAGTGGAATTTTACATAGACAAGGCTAATGGATACGCTGCACCAGCCGACATTTAACAAATACCGAGGAGAGGTACAACGATGGAGAGAGCAACTTCAATGCTCCGTGACTGAATGACTGAATGTCAGCCATTCCACGGGTACAATTTTAGCTATTACTTGTGTCGCTCATTAGTGAAATGAGGCGTAGTCGTTACATCACAGGTCGCTTCAGGGGAAAAGTCTTCCGAGAACATTTTAGAGCCCAAACACCTCCTCCCAAAACCCTTGCCCTCCTGTAGGTCAAAACAGGAAGCCCACCGAAAGAGCTTTAACAAACATGCCCTCCTTTCTCCAGGCTCCTGATGCATCACACAAGGGATGGGTGTTTTTTTTCACAGACAGAGCATTGGAAAACTCCTGCCTTGCCCTTCACATGACACACTAACAGAGAGGAAAGTTTCCATTAACTGTTGGACAGCAGCTGAAGGTTGTGACTTTGAGGAGAGGGAAGGCTGAAGGACAAGAGAGGAGGAGATTTGTGGCAATATTTCTGAGTAAAATTAAACAAACTGAATGTGTTTAAAGTGAAATGTGCAGCCTGGAGAATAAACATTTCTGTACAGGATGGATTAAAGGAAAAACCTTTACGTCAGCTATCAAAAAAGGTCATCTGTGCATAAATAAATCCTGGAAAGTTTGTGATTAACCAGCAGCAAATGGAAAATGCTTTTTCAAATGTGTTATGTCTATTGGTGGAATGTAACGAAGTACATATACCCAAGTACTGTACTCAAGTAGGAATTGGAGGTATTTGTACTTTATTTGAGTATGTTGTTTTTATGTTACTTTTACGCCACTAATTTTTAAAGGGAAACATTGTACTTTTTACTAAACCACATCTAGCTGACAGCTGTAGTTACTTTACAGATTTTTGCATTAAAAAAGTAAAAATGGTTTATAAAATATGTTTTTTAAATTAACAGTTTATACTGCTGCAACAACTGCAAACTATTTTGATAAACACTTTAGTTTTTTCTTTAAAAAAAAGTGTGTTTTTATTTTTTCTTCTTATTTTTAAGCTATTTTTAAAGTTTTTTTATTCTGATGTCTTTTTTTTCTTGATTTTTATAATTTGGAATTTTGGGGTGTTTTCTGTTTTAAAATTTTGGGTTTAGGGGTGTTCTTTTTTATAAATTTGTTTTCTCATTAATTCATTAATTTGATTTTGGGATGTGTGGGTTTTTTTCTTATAATTTGGGTGGTTTCTGGTGTTTTTGAATTTTTTTTAATTGATTTTGTTTTGGGTGTGTTCATTTTTTAATTTCCTTGAAGATTTTACTGCATTAGGTATGTTTACTTTTCATAGTTTGTGTGCATTTTCCTGGTTATACTGACTTACTTTTACTTAAGTATTTTCACTGCAGGACTTTAACTTGGAACAGAGTATTTAGGCAGGGTGGTTTTAGTACTTTTACTCAAGTAAAGGATCTGCATACTTCTTCCACCACTGGTTATGACTCAGAGGACTTGAACTACAGTCTTGTTGAACCTTGTTACCGTGTTCTATAATTTAATTGGAGGCCATGTTGTGTTCCTTTTAAACTTGAATTGTCGTGAACCAGGTCAGCACCAGCGTGTGCAATCCATGAGACAGCTGATTGGTTTGAATGGGAAGAGATTTTCTTTTTTGGCTCCTTTTATGTGGGCCTTTTGAAGAATCCTCGCCCAAACCACACTGCCGAAGCCATAAAAAATATTAGTCATGCAGCTGATAATGCTCCAAAAGATGGACACAGTTGGTTGTTCCCCGAACATTTTTTCGTTAGAGAAAAGTTTAAAGCAATTTCTCCACGCTGTCATCTTGGCAGACATAGTAGTTGGTAATTTGTCATTTTAACCCACAAAGTAAACAGAGTTGTTTTGTTCTTTCTGTCTCCGACTGACAAAAGTTCCCTCTCTGCGGTATCTCTTTCAGGAATGGAGAATCTACTGGCTCCGGCTCTGTCCGGCCTTTCTGTTGCAGCAAAGTGAGTGAGTTTTCCCCAGACAGGCCTGGGGTAATTGGAACAGAGGACTAAGGGGTAGGCACGCACACGCACACACACACACACACACACACACACACACACACACACACACACACACACACACACACACACACACACAGAGCGAGAGAGAGGTCATTACATTTACCACTAAGCATCTCCATAAGCCCAAGCAGGCATATCTGACATATCCATCTGCTATGGTGGGATCATGCTGGATCTCTCTCTCTCTAAATCGGGGTAAGGGGTGTGGTGCCAGTGGTAATGATGATGGGGACACGACATATTAGCTGAGCAGGGCTATGATTTCACTCACATTTACATCTCTTTTGGAGCAACATGTCATGTTGTTGGTTTGAGTGTTAAAATGAAAAAGACAGTTGAAATTCTTGAAATCCTTTAATCCTATAAGGATGACTGGTTCTTTATGGATTGTGTCTGATGTTGCCCACACTTTACAGATCCTCCCTATTTTTTCTGCTTTTATGTCTTGGCAGTACATCAGTTGTATTTGATCATCCAAGTGCTTTAAAATGCTTCTTTAACATTTCTGGTTTAATGCTAAGTATTGTTGATTTTGTTTTTAGCGCCAGTAAAATACCTGTCAGCAAAGCCCACAGAAAAAAAAACTGGCAAGACATTTACATCACAAAACATTAAAATGTAACCACTTTTGAAGAGATAGGGCTCTGAAAAAACTTGCTGAGTCAATGATGCGTCGGACTAAAAGGATAGTCCATTATGTATTTCATGTTATTTTGCATTTTTTTCTTAAAAATTAAACAATTAACCTTCTGAAACCTGGAGCAACATCACTTATATTGTGCTGCTTTCAGGCACCTTTCATAGGTATTTTGACCTTTAAACTCTGAGCAAATGGGTGTGATTTCTTCCAAAAACATTGGAAAAAAGTGAAAAAAAAACTTGGTAAGCAGTGTTCCACAAATTGCAAAATATGAGTAGATTTACAAAATAATTTTTAAAAACCTTGGGAGAACTAATTTTATAATTATCATAGTTACATATTTAAAATTATGTTTAAGAATTATTATATTTTTAAGCACTTCCCCCAGGTCACTTCCTTGTTGTTTATTTATTTTAAATATTTTCTTGTACTTTTTAACTAATTTCTTGTAATTTGGGTTAATTTCTTCTTTTGTTCCAAATTGCCCTCTTTACAAAATCAAGCCACTTTGCTCAAGTTTCAAAGGATTAAACTGACATCCCTTGTTGTGGCACTGACACTGAGGTTCTTATTTCTTGCCTAATTTCTGTCTCTCATATCACATACTGCTTCTCTTTGCAACCTTTCATCTCCTTCACACTAAACCAGACACACATATGCTCACATGTTTTCTTCCCCACAGCAGGAAGGTCAGGGCCGTTACCTACTGCAGGGCAAGGTGTGTGTTTGTGTGCATCATGAGTGTGTGCTCACATGTGCTCTAGGGTGCTTTTCCACCAAGAATCATGGTCTCTTTAGTCTGTAACCCTCCCTTCCTCTCTTCCTCCCCGTGCCTTCCTTCCCTCCCACGGGAAAAGCCCCCATGCGAAAGGGAAGAAATGGGGTGTAAAGGGCACCGAGTTCCCATTGGATCTCCTCCTCTATGCCCCATCTGTGCCCAGTCCGTGCCACTCTGCTTTGGACATTGCAAAAGCTCTGCGCCGGCTTGAGGAAGCAAGCACTTTTAATGTGCCCCTTCCCTTGTTCTCTGCACATTCTGTGGGTAAGGCAAAAAAAAAATCAGATGTGGCACTGTAATTAAGTTGCCATTAATTGTTTTGCCTGGTCCCTGGTGGCACCGCTCACACTTTAGGGGGAAGAGAACAGCAGATTTAAAGAGCTGATGGGCTCCACGCCTAACTGAACAACTGAACAATGTGAAAACGATTCTTAATTACTGCCTTTTGCCACTAATTTACCCAAAGTCACCTCTGCCAGAGAGCTAACTAGCCCTCACCGTCTGGCCAGCCCCCTCTGACATGTCCATATGGTGTTTTTAAAATGCTGCAAGACATGAGTGGAACTGCAGTGTACCAATGGCAGTCTCAAAAACACAGATTCAGACAGCCAGGTTTTGTGATGTCGTATATCTAAAGAACCAACACAGGTGACTTGCAGGGTGGAGCTTTTTATGTCATTAGCATGACGCCACCGAGAAATGAGGAGCATCAGAGAAGGCTACATGTCGGTATTTTGCAAGCTTTTACTTCAGTTTGTCAGAACTGGCAATTGGAAACAACGTTTATCTAACATTACCAACACATTATTAGCTGTTTGAAAACAGACAAATAAATGCTCATGTTATCTATAACTGGTTTCTGATATTAACTTTTTTACTCAGGTCAAGGTGACTAAAACAAAGATTAAAACTACGAATCTACTGGCCAAGAATATTTTTACTGGCCAACTACTAGATTGACTTTTTTTTCTCATACAGTTATTTAAGAACATTTTATGTAAATAATAGAGTAAAGAAAATTTAAAGCAAAATTAGCACTTGAATAAGTTTCCTCAGTAGTGCAGTGTATATGTCTATAGGGCAGTCATCCAATTGTGGCAATCAGACTTTTAAGTAGCCCTCAGCTTGTCTTTCAAAATACACTATGAATGTTGAAATTAGCTATAGAGACCAAAAACTATATTTGTACCCAGCTGTAAACATGTTTATTTCTGCTGTAAAGTTGCACATTTTACCATGAGTGTCAAGTGGCCATTCAAATATCTGCAGTTTTTGGCACTTTCGTGTTGGCATAATTTTTTTAACCCTGAAGGTTGCTGCTTGATAAAAACACATTAAACTGTTACCTTTTCATGCATGCATCATTTGTAGCAAACATTCTTTGCAACAGACACGTAGTCAACATTGGTTAAGTACATTTGCAGAGTGGACTTTTCTTATTATATATATATATATAGAATGGGGTGCTTTGCATTTGAGATACATGGAAATAAAATTAAAGACTTTAATATACAAAGGAAGGTTCTTTCATGGAAAAATACATTTTTCACTTTTTCCAAATTTCCTCAAATCTGTTTTTCGAAGACTCATTAAAAAGGTAATTCTCTCTAATACAAAGATTTCATAAAAGATATAGCAGTTCTCTATGGATGGGGCATCTGACTGAAGTCATTTCCTCGTAATTTCTTTTCTAGCAGCTAAACTCAGTATTCCAAATTAAAGTTTTCTTTTAATATTTGTAAATGTTTAAAGTAAAAGACCAAAAGGAGCTCATCACACTTTAATGTAATTGTCGTCTCAAATCACTAATTCTGTATAAATCCCACACCAAAAAGCACTTTCTTTTGGACAGGCCCCAAAACAAATGGCAGTGGTTGGCTTCCTGGGAGCCACACTTCCTCCAGCTGGTTTTGCCTGAGTGATGACACTTCTTAGCAGGTGTAATAAAAAAATCTACAGAGACTCTTCTAGCCAAATGCCCCCCATACAGATAAGCATGATATCCTCTATTGAAATTCACAGTATTTAGTCCAAACCTCTTCTGGGATAGCAAACGTTGTTGTTAAACTAGAAACACGCAAAGCCAGTGGTTGATTTCTGCAATATTTTTGTCCAGTATGTTTTGTGTTTTCCACGCTCCTTCCTGTTGGACTCTTAACGGCAGCGTTTTCCATGAGCGCTGCACTGCCTCTAAATGTGGAATCTCAGGTGGTTTCTGTGCCTTGGCCGTAATTGAATCAAGACTATTTATATGCCCTACATTTTATGACATGTAAATGTTCACTGGCCTGAATGAAATACACTTTCCAGCTCCGCCGCGAGCCGAGCCAAATGTAAATACAGAAGATATCGACGGAAAACAGACCATGGAAAAACAGGGCAGTGGCACTACCCCCCTCAACCCTGCAAACACCCTTCTACGGCTCTTCTATGACTTCACTCACACACACGTTTATATGGTGGAGGCATACTATAACCATACACAGTCTCTCCATTCCACTCACAAACGCTCGTATTGGGCTGGGTCGGTCGCTGTCCTGACAAAGTCTAACCTCAATGGGCACTTGAGGTGAATTATTGTTTGCGAGTGGAAACTTGGCCAGATAATCTCAATGCTGCTGGCTCAGGGCACTGAGTAAGACCACTGTCTCCTTCCCTACACTACACACACACACACACACACACACACACTGAGCACACACTCACACACACACAGCTTTTGTTTTGCCATCTCTATTTCCAGTTCACTTATTTGCTGACTCTTTTACAATAACTCCTTGTCTGTCCCGTTTCCATCGCTCTCTTCCTTTTCTACAACTCCTGTTTCTCTCCGCTGCTCTTTTTTTCCCAACAACTCTGGCCTGTATCCGACAGGCCGTTCACCTCTCTGTGGCTGCCCTCTCCAGTGCCTGCAGTAAATTCCAGGGGTAGTTGGAAACACAAACATGCACACAAGCCGAGGGCGAGCGGCTCAGTCATGATAGACCCTCCTTTACCACCACCACCTCTCAGCTTTCCTTCACACAAGGGGTCTTTGTGTGTGTGAGACTGCTTCACAAGGTCTCACTTCACATCTTCTTTTAGATGTTTACCTGCATCATAAGTGTAATTCACAAGCCTGTGTCTCAGTTTTGTTTCGTTTTTTTGCCAGTCAGCAGAGTGTGAGTGTTAATCATATAATTGATGATTCCTCCAGCAGACATTAACCAATGTTTGGACTGTTGCGGCTTTCAGGACAAATGTGATTACAGTGATTGTGGCAGACTAATGACGTGTTAGATAAGAATGGTTTGTTATTAGAACGTGCGAGACCTATCCTTAATATAAACTTTGTCTGACTGATATAGCTACTGTCCGGCTTGAATAAGTGGTCCCAACAGTCTGTGTTAACACTGGGGCCAAAAAGACGACACTAAACTGAGAAATACAAGCAAAGACTTGGTTTAATGTTAGCTTCAGTGTTTAGGTGACTAACAGATGACAACTTTTGAAGCGAGTATAATTATTGCAGCTGCAAAACAGGCTGCAGTGTAACTTTAATGGGCAATTGCAAACTGTCGGTTCACAATAATATTGGCACGTCTTTGTAATGGATGCATGGCACCGGCCTGTAAAATAAACACTTCTGCCAATATGACAAGATGAGATGACACTTTAATGATTCGACTTTAACCCTTTGATAAGTGGATTGACATCTTTTTTTTTCTTTTTTGTGATGCACTCTGAAGTTTTTAAACCTTTGATTCCTGAGCAAATTGGTTTGATTCTTTTGAAAACATGGAAAATAAAGCAAAGAGCAACTTAACAAGAAATGTTCCACCAATATGTTTGTACATTTCGAAAATTATTATAACATAATTTTTTATAAGCTAGTGAAAATTTCGCAAAACTATATTTAGAATTATCATTAATATTTTCTTTCTTTTTTGTGATTTTCAGGTGATGTTTTTGTGACTTTTTTTACTAGTTTTTACCAATTTTTTGGTCATTTATCCCCAAGTTGCTCATTGTCTTATGTTTTTTATTTAAAAAGACACAGCCCGAAATCGCTATCACCACAATCAATGTAAATAAACAGCACATATCAGCCAACTTGGTTTGTCTCTCCACTGTTTCAGCCATCACGAACTTTGTTTGTTGGTTAAAATAAACCCTTAATTCACCCAGTTAGATGTGGAAATATGCTGGCCATATACGTGCTAAAATTACACTTAATTTAATGGAGTCTTGTGGGTTTGGAGATGGTAATTTTCGGGCTGTTTCTTTTCTTTTCTTTTTTTTTTGATGCTCTTGCTCTTCAACAACAGGGTTTATTTCTTAAGGGATCCTTTCTATCATGTTGTCAGACTCTTATAATAACAATCTGACCATGTCAGTGGCAAAAACAAACACTTTTAGAGGGAGTTAATTGACAGAGCGCAATTGCCCCAAGTGGTTACATTGCAGCATGTTCTGCTGCTGCCAGCTGTTGTCCTCTCACTCACTACTGGAACAATTTCAATTAGACTCAAATACACGAGAAAATAGCATCCAGGTTGAAAGCTACCAAAGTTACCCTTTAACAAACAGGACTTTTGATTAATTTGCAATTGGAAAATTCTCACACATCATCACCTCCGATCAGCAGTCTTTCTCTAAAGTATGCAACACAATTTTTCCTCTTCCTCTTCAGAAGGAGGAAGCCCCCCCCCCACCCCTTCACGTCTAACTCTTTGCCAATGTGCTGAGCCAGTGGAAAATCCGACGTCCGTTCAAGAAACAAAGTGTTGCAGAAAGATCGTTTGACCAAAGGAAGCAATACTCATACAGCCTGTCCTCACTGATAGGGACTTGGTTGTGCAAGTCGACTAATGAGACATCTTCATTTTCCACTTGCCCTGGCTCAAGAGGCACATGATCTCCAAGTGCACCATTTCCACCGCGGTCATATGTTTATTTAAAAATTGTTTAGGAAATAACTGATAATCTCTCTGTGGCCATGATTTATTTTTTCCATTCCTTTGGCGTTTCCATTGTGCATTGTTACTTGTGCAAACGTCTTAATCAGTTCAGCAGCAGCTGCTATCTGAAACTGTGTGATAAGATGCCGAGTCCGCAACTAAGTTCCTCTCACACAGTTAGAGCACCAGACACATTCGCGCCGTTGTTAGACACTCTCCGACTGAACCTGCAATTATTTGTCAAGCTATCTTGTCTCTTGGTGTGTGGAGCTCCTCCCCAGTAATTAAAGTTCTATGTTGGGATGAACACACACACATGCAGCACACACACAAATGCAGCTATCTTGTTTATTCTCAAATGTGACAATGCTTTTCTGCAACATCTTCCTCTGTGAAACCATGTGTTCTCCTTTCAAAATAAATCAATTAAGTGCTTCTGTGTGTTTTCATAAATGCAAAAGTTACCCTGAAGGCAACATCCCGTTTTGGATGAGTTTTTGGCGTGCCTCATCATTAATGCTTACTCAGACAGCATGAACAACACATTAGCATGCACACGGGCTAATGACACTTGACATTTACAGTAGTTCACAAGATGCTCCAGAGCATATGGCAAATTTCCACTGAGAAACTGAGTCAACAGCAAGACTCAGACAACAGCTGTGGGGGAAAATGATCAGTCTCTCCAATCTGAAAAACTTGAAATTAAGTTTTTATGCAGCGCTTCATTTCCTCATATTGCCTCTTGACACTCTGCAGCAGATACATGTTCTGTTTTTTTATTTATTTCCAGAGTAAATAATTCACCATCTCCATTAACAAGTCAAAAGATCAGACGGCTCGCAGATTGTTGTTTGGATTCAGCTAAAAGGTCCTTGGTGTGGGGCTTCACCATCTTGATCACTTCTGCACTCCCAAAGTGTTTAAAAGGATTGAAGCAGAGATTAAGTGGTTTCAACTGAACAAAACAGGCTCTGATGACACAAGGCAGAATACCATTTATTATCTGTCATATTTAGATAAAGAATAGATACTACAAACACCAGCTGCAGGCTGGAAGAAACATGTCATGGAAATATGATGAGTTCTGCATGAAGAATCCTGTTTTTACGCCATGCATTTTGCAAACTTTTTTAATAGCTTATAGTTTAATAGTGTGTGTCTTTGTGTGTCTGTCTTTTTGTGTGTGTGTGCTTGCATTTCTTCTTGCCTGTTGTCTTAAGCGTTCCCCCCATAGATACGGTTTAAAGTGTAATACTAATATTGTGTTTAGCGTGGTTTACCCACATAATAGTTAAAAAATAAAAATATAAAAAAAGGAGCCTGAAGCAGCTGGATCTCGTCAGCCGTTGCTGCTTCACTTTCGCTTTCTTCTGTGCTGCTTGCGTACCACGATCAGCGGCTACAGCCGTTTTCACGCATAAACTCCAACAATGGCCATATAATCAAGTTCAGACTTTAAGTATGTTTACATGATGTTAGAAAAAGTCGAATTATTGTGTCAGTTTAACTAGAACTAGAGTTTTGGAATACATTTAAAACAGGGTACGAAATGAACACCCGCCAAGCACCAAATGGCAGATATTTAACCCTATGACAACTAAGCAAATTGGCTTGATTTCTTTCAAAAACATGGCAATGAGCAATGAAAGAAGTTACCCAAAATTCAGCAAGAAATTATTTAAAAGTACAAGAAAAATAGTTGTTGTTTTTTTTTGTTTGTTTTTTTAAAAAAAAAATAACATTAAAAAAACACACAAAAAAAATATAGATGTTTTTTTTCCATACAGATTTCCTGGCTTTTAAAAAACTAATTTTCTAAATGTCATATTTTTTTCATCTTTACCATGTTGCTCATTGCTTTTTATCCCCTTCTTTTTTGACGGAAATTGCACAACTTCGTTTAAGGTTCAAAGGTTTGAATACTGTGAAAGGCATCTGAACACAGTATAAGAAATGAATGTTGATCCAGGTTTCAAAGGTTAAAAAACTGAATTATATGTGTTTATTAGTGATTTTTGACAGATTTTGTTACCACCAGATTGAACTAGGCTAGCCATGTTAACAGTCTGAGCATTAGCTTCTTGTTAAGTGCCACCCCTGGTGTCTGCAGCATCTGAACCAGTAAAAGATAAAGAGGGAGGGGCGATAAACAGACTGATGGGTGGCATCAGTGATAGAGGGACGTCTGCTCAGGGTTGGCCAAACACAAAGCACACGGGCTGCCAATCAGGAAGCCACCAAAACCACTGACAGTGAACTGGAAAAATGGCAGACGTAAAAATAGGTCTCGAGTCTACTTCAGGGTTTGACGGCCCATGGAGCAAAGCCAGTTTGCCGGTCCCAGCTCAGCTGAGGCCGGTGTTACTGTTGGATGTACGAGAAAAAACAGCAGTGAAGCGCTGCTGTGCAACAGCTCGATTTTGAAGTTTGACAGCAGAAGATTGAGTGACAGCTGAGAAATGTGTGAGGGCTGAGGGCTTTTGCAAATGGCAAATGTTACTTCTCGGATCTAAAATTTTTTAACCTTAACCCTTCGAAACTGGATCAAAATCAGATTTCTTTTGATGTGTTGTTTTGATGCCTTTAACAAGCAAGGCTTTAAAAACCGTTTTTAAAACATGAGCAAAGTGGTTTGATTTCTTTTGAAAGCAATGAACAACTTTGCAAGAAATGTCCTGCAAACTGCAAGAAAAAAAAAAAGTAAGAGAAAGAGAGAGAGGGTACAATTTCCAGAAAGCTAATTATTCTAATTATATATTATTTAATTATTTATTTTGAACTTTTTTCAGGTCATATCCTTGTTTGTTTGTTTTATTTTATTTTATTTATTGAGTTAGTTTAGTTAGTTAGTTAGTTATTCATTTTTTATTGTTTTTGTGTTAATTTTCAGGACATTTTTTCAGGTGAAAAGAACATAATATGGAAATTACCTAAAAGACAGAAACATTATCAAAAAAACTAGGAAAACATCAGGAAAACTATTTATAATTCTTATAATTAATTTAAATTATGTTACAGAAAATAAAGGTTTATTTATTAGTATAATTTTAGAATTTTTTCAGGGCATTTTATTGAAATAAATTAAGCCAATTTGCTCAGGTTTCAAAGCGTTGAAAATTGCTACCATACCAGAGAATCATGGTTTAAATATCCAACATACTGTCTGTACTATTATCTATTGCCTATGTGTATAAATCTTTTTGTCTATCTGCTCATCTCCGCTGATTGTTTCTCTTTCTGCTTTGACTGAATCATCTCGGTCAAATCACACACAAGGCATATAAAAGCAAATAATTGCACAAGTCAACTTACATAATTTAAGTGTTTTTTTTCCCTGCCTCTTCTCTTCCTCTTTCCTCCCTTGACGTAGATCTGAGTCGACAAGTTCTGAAATTTTCCAACTTTTAAATTGCACACAAGCGTAAACATGTTGAACTTTCCCCTGTTACCAAATCTGAAGAGACAAATTGCTTCTGTGCACTTACGGCTGTTGTGTTAATGATAAATCCCATTATGTCAAGACAGCAAGTATATTACACTGAGGTTTGACCTCGACCTGAGTTGTTTTCTGTTTATCATCAACCAACACCCATGTCTTTTTTTTTACCTGGGGGTCCATCATGTAGTCATAAAACTTAACGGTCCCATATTGTGTTCATTTTCAAGTTTCTAGTTCAAAGAGACTTTCATGTTTTGTTCTACGACATAAAATACATCATTAAATATCCCACAGTAAACTTTGAAGCTTTTGTATGTCTTTAAAAAGGTCGTTGCTAACAAGCGCGGTGAATTAAGACCACAGAACGTCATCAGGCCGAGCTGATGCCAACGTTAAATCTTGCGACTGTGGTGTAGTTTTTTTATAGCCTAACATTAGCTTTTTACTGCTGCCGATTGCATTTAGGCCTCAAAAATCCTGAAAGTAGTGCTCATTTGTGAAGATTTTTTTTGTGCTGAACAGTAGTGATTCAAAATCCAATGGATTAATCCCATGGCCTTTTTCACGAGGGAACCAGGGCAAAGCTGTTTTCTGCGTCAGTCTACAGAAAGAAACATCGTCCTTGTAATAGCTGTGACATCACAATTTCACAGAGGCCCTGACGGCTTGTTTGAAGTCACGGTTTATCATTATGAAACTGTGTGCATTTCTCTGTGGACTGAGTGTTTTGATACTTTCATAGTATTTGTCACCTACACGTGCTTGTAATTAAAAAAAAGATATTGACATCTGATTTTCACAAAATGGGACCTTTCAGTCAAAAAAAAGGTTTCTTTACCCAACTTGCTTTTTGCATAATTGAGATGTCAGATGTATTATTCAGCTTTGACGTGCACATATTGCACACTATACTACACTGTATCATGCAATCTGTATTTCTAATGCATTGACTTGTTCAGCTGCGGGGAATATGCATCTCATGCTATAGTAAATACACTTCTTTTGCAAAGTGCTGCTAGGTGATTTTTGCTGCTCAGTAATTGTAAACCATATCAATGCCATGTTTATTTTTTATTGCATAAAACAGAAGTGTAAAGGAATGGTAAAAGGAAAGATGGACCTCTGCTTACTTTGTAATGCATTGCAGGTCATTGCATTTCAATGACAGCTGGCCTCGGGAATAGGAAGGCTGATTGTCAAGTGTGTGTGACTCCTTCTCAACAGGACCAAAGAATGGCGAAGAATACAGGCATTGAATCCGCAGAAGAAGAAAAAAAAGCGCTACGTCATGGAAAGAATGACGTCAGGTTTGATTAGGCGCGCGAGGGAAGAGCCGAGGTGGAGTTCAGACAGGCAGACAGCACAAACGATGAGGTTTCGGTGTGTACTTTTTACAGGCTGCATCATATGATGAGGCGTGTGGGGGGGTGGGGGGGGGGGGTTGAATAATCTGTTATTATAAAGCGACACGGGAGCAAAGAGGGAGTACGAGGGGATCATGACGTAACCGTTTCCATAGGCGACTGATATGCCGGCTGAGCCAATGGGAATCCACACCAGCGGCCCGTACCCATCCTCCTTTGACGTGCATCACATGTCCCCGGCGGTGTTGTGACAGAAGGGAAGCAGGCGAGGCGAGAGGATTCCTGCAGCGTACTTCCGGTTTCGTCTGAGATAAACTGAAGTTATTCTTTGGTCGGTTGTGTCCCACATTGCGTCCGATATCTTTTCACATAAATTATGATTCTCATAGAGGACATATTCAATACCATGCAAAGGTCTTAGGCCTTCAAAGTTTTTCTTTTAAGCAAAGTTGTAATTAGGATATATATATTTATTTATTTATACTATATAATATGAAGAGATAAAGAATACAGAGAACATCATCATTCGTCATCAAAACACCAAAAAAGTCAGAACAGAGTTCTTCTAGGTAACTGCAACTATCATTATTCAGCTTTGGATATGTCTTAAATGCAACTTATGGAGTATATATGGTGTAAATATGTCAGAAGATTAGTGTTGCAAAACGTGTTTAATAGAATGACAGGATACACTAAATATTGGTGAAGTTGTTTTTTTTCTGACACATTTCCATTTTAATACTGTATACTTTTTTCCTGTATGTCCTGGTTGTATTTTAATCAAGAGACTACTTAGAAATAATCATGTATAATCATCTTGAGTTTGCTAAAATAACTAATTTTAAGGTGACCTAAGACTAACACCGTGCCAGTTAACCATTTTACATAAACAGATGTGCACGTGTCATGTAATTTTCAGTCGAGTGCACATGGGTTTTCTATGCACTCAAACATTTCAGGAATGCTGGAAAATACAATTTAAGGAGTAACATGGAACAAAAGGGGTACATGTGCACAAAAATAAAACGAGGTTTTTAAGTCCTAGTGGCTTTTGTATTTGTCGGTCCTTTCAGTTACTCAAAGTACAGTTTCAGTTCATCCTGGAAGTGGTGGATATTGGGTTTCCTTTTAGACCATTTGCATATAAAAAAGAGAGGATTCAAAATAAAAATATGATCAAGTCATTTTTCCATTAATAAGAAAATAATCTTTTATTTGTAAATTAATCTTAAAAATCTATGTTTAAAAATGATTTGTTGGATATATTAACTGTAAAATTGTGAAATACACTTCACTGATCTTATTGCCGACTAAATATTTGTTAACCTATAGTAAGTCCAGATTGAGTTCATTTCTATGTTTTCAAATCGACTATTACAATAATGTTTGCATCGATAAGTTACAGTCTAGAAAATGTAGTATTACATTATTACATTTTTTATAAAAAAAAAAAAATTATCATTTCATTTATTCTTTACGTTGAGGCCATGTAATAGGGGAGGGGAACTATCTTGCCTGCTCCGGGTGCAGCCGTTGGTTTGTGGTTGTGACAGTGCAGTGGGCGGGATCTTACCTCAGATCAGGGGAGAGAGTCTAGTCTTTGGTGAGACTGAGGGGGAGTTACAGAGAGAAAGGGACCTGGGGTGCTCTTCAGAGTACGGAGTGAGTATTTTTGGTTATATTTTCTACGCTAGCGCGACAAAATGCCACAAGACAAGGGTTGCTTCTCTGGTGTTTTAGACGTTGCACAGAAAACCGGATAAGTCTTCATTTTTGCGTGCAATGATCTACGAGGGCCAGCCACCGGTGGGTGGCTGCCTTGGTTAGTTAGCTTTCTACCAAGCTAACATCGTTAGCCAACGTTATATCTTGGGAGAGATACTGACATTGGGCGTCTCGGTTTCCAACCCAGGTAGCTAATAAGCCGGGATGCTGCCAGCTTTTCTTTAATTGTGCTTAGTTTATTCAGACTTCTGCATTACCCTGGGCTAAGTTTCCCGACTTGTCAATCTTTTAGAAGTACCCTTTGTGTGTATCACTTCTTTGCAATCAGCATAAGCTAACGCCTGGGAGCTAGTTGGCTAACATTGTACGCTAGCCTGGAACGGTGTTTTTTAACGTTGGACTTCTCGTGCACGGCAGTTTAGACGCTGAGGCTCATGATTGAGAGACTGCCTGTGAAATAACGCCAGCCGCTTAAATTGTAGACTCCCTACAAGAAAGTTACCAGTATTTCATTGTACCATACAAACCCAGAGTTAGAATGAAGTGCGGTCTGTCATTCAGCCCGTTAAACGTTATGTGGATTTCACATTCACAAACGGAGAGATAATGTCAGTTATTGAACGTTAGTTACTGATGTTATTAACCGACATGGAACGAGATTCCCCGAGTGTTCGAGTCCACGCGCTGCGGCTGCTCACGCGGACAACTCGGGGAGCTCACAGAGCCACATTTAGGTCGCTTTTAAGCTGTCACTAGAGAGTGAATATAGTAAATGTATAATGTGATTTTAAAAAGCAACGCCGTTTAGCAACCAGAAATGGTGTCAAAGTTAAACATCCATTCGGCGTTTCCCCGTGTTATGTCGAATTGCGTTTCCCCTTTGATTTGCGTCTCTTGCCTTATTATGAACTCAGCCTTTAGCTGTAACGTAAAGCCATTTTTTAATCAAGTTAAGCTACCTATCAAGCTAGATCTCATCAGTGCAAGCTATTTTAAACTATTTTAAGAAAAACGTTCACTTCATGACCAGCACGCGATTCCATAAGACGTTGAACGTATCATGTCGCTTTAAATTCCCATAACGGTAAAGCAATTCATATTTCCAAAGCTTTCCACCTACTACATGTCAATAAACGTTACGCTCGTGACCTTTTAATACACAGTGTAGTGTAGTTTTGCTTAACATCGCCTGCAAGTTTCCAGGTTGATGTGTGAGTGCAGCAGCTGAGCACCTTTTGGTGTCTACTTGAAGGGATCACTCCTTATCCAATTAAATAGCACCCGGTTTGCTGCAGCGCCAGCAGTGTCTTCCTGTGTTTGTGTAACGACTTGTGATCCAACAGTGGATTGCAGATATAGTGTTGCCATTTTATCAAAATGAATTTGAATTGAGCTCAAATTGAATAGACTGTGATTCAATGAGACAAGGTGTGCCAGTCACTGTAGTGTAGTAATTGTAGACGTATTACATAATATAATATCAGATAAGCTATTCCATGGCTGAGCATTACGGTCAGGATACCTTGTTGCAGGGTGTATGCGTAATGCAATGACAGTTGTAGCATTCAGTTACTATGTCTGATTTTTTTTTTATGTTACTACAGTATACAAATAATATACAGCAATGAGTGGTATTTTATTAAGGCTGTCTGGCTCAGCATATAGACTCAGCGTTTGTTCAATGATTCACTTAAACCATCAGTAACACTATCTGTTGCTGTGTCTGAGCCCTTTGAACTCAGACTGTCGCTGTCACTCAAGAATGCCAAAAATATCCTTTCTTATTCCTTGCTTTACCACGCTTTTTCATAATGGCTGACTATTGACAGTACCGCTTGCCCTGAAGGATATGAGTCAGTATTTTTTACGCTTGTTGTGTAAATTGCTGAGGAAAATGGTTGAATCTCACATGTAAGATCTTTTGACCTCCTAGGCTGATAGTGTTTTACTCACATTTTAAGACCAGCGACCTTTAAAGGCTACAACATGATGTCCTTTATTCAGTGCTCATGAGGTTAATTAGCCATGCTGAAGAGGATGATTTCTACAAATCTATCATCACAGCTTGCTGTTAAAATAAGTGCTGTTTGCTTCTCACAGCACAGGAGTTTTTAGCAGTCACATAGTCACTGCGAAGTAATGCAGTATACTGAGTACACTTTCTTCCAGGCAGTTCTCGCCTGTCAAGACTGTCCCCAACTCATCACGGATGAGTCTCCCTTACAGCTGCTTGATATGTCCACTAATGCCATTGTCATGTTCTGCACTGCAGTCACTTAGCATAGCCTCCAAAATTAAATAATATTGTTAATAGCAACAACTTTTTTCATCATTTTAGGCTGTATTTCAGTTTAAAAAAATTAACTCCCTAGTAGAAAGCAATATAATAAAGAGCAAGGCACTGTAGGTCATTAATCTAAGGTGACATTGATGTGGAAAGCTAAATAGAGTCTGCTTTTTTACCATGCAGAAGTACAAAATGTTTATGGGACTATTTACCTGTGAAATTTTGCTTATCTTTCTTTCTTTGTGTGCATTGTAAGTCCAAGGTTATTCGTAACAGTGGTTTTAGGCTACATAGAGTTTGACTCTTGCATTACTACTTATTCATTTAAATAAGGCCTATAAAGCAGTAGAAAGGCACTTCACTGGTGTGACTGAAATTAATTTGCTTAAGGGGAATATAATTTGAAAAATTGGCAAAACTAATTGGATAAACTCTGATCCTGCCCACTAAAACAATTCAAAGGCACACACTGCAGAATATCATGAATTAGTCATCAAGACAGCTAGAAGGTCTAACTATGCTACTAGTCAGTCTAGCAGACATTTATTATGTTAGTTTTGGCATTTCTGGAAAGCTGGTGGGCTTCATAGCTTGACGTGCCACTGATTAAAATTACATTATTTCAAAAGCAGGGTTCGGAGATGTGGCTGTCTTATTAGTGTCTGCAGATCTCTATAGAATTTGCAATAACCACTCATGATTAAACTTTATACCGTCAACATTATAAAACAAAACTAATACTGCCAGACTTCAGATTAGTTTCAGCGTAATCTCCTCCACACATCCAAAATGCCATTGTAGTAGTATTTGAATATCTGCCACCAGGCCAGTAGAGAAAAGCCAGTGACTACCGTGTCACACTGTTGTAGC
Organism: Plectropomus leopardus; assembly: GCF_008729295.1. Classification (NCBI taxonomy): domain Eukaryota; kingdom Metazoa; phylum Chordata; class Actinopteri; order Perciformes; family Serranidae; genus Plectropomus; species Plectropomus leopardus. Next base: position 9,271,239 of record NC_056484.1, read on the forward strand.
CAATGATACCCCTTTTCCACCATCACGGAACTGGTTTTGTTCCAGTTTCCGCACCTAGTGTTGAACCGTTTTGAACATTTTGACCAAAAATAAATAAGTCTGTAACCCTGAGAAGTTGCTTACCAACTGGAACAAGAAAATAGCAGGTTTTCCTTGACCGTTAATGTGAACAATGACTACATCAGTGGGTGTGTTATGCTCTAGAGGTTGAAAGAGAAGATGTTGAGGACAAAAATGGAGATATCACTGGAAAAAAGTGTTGCTAGTAGTAGGCTGGGTGATATGGCTGTAAAATAACATCAGGATATTTCAGGGTATTTTAAAAAAAATATTTTTGACATTATGACAAAAAACCTGAGAATTGTTCATTATTAATTTCAATAACATACAAGTAACATACATAGTTTTGCTTTCAGCCTGCTTGTTGCTGTATGTAACAGTATGACTGCATTATTACAAGTCAAAATATTGCCATTTTCATGATAGGAGTTTTTCTGATCTGAAATTATACCGGTATTATAATGGACTGTAGGAAATGGCACACCCCTAGTTTGTAGTGGAAATATGGGCTGGTTCACGAGATAGCACCAAGGTTATAAGAGTTCTCAACGGAACAAGCTCAAGAAACAGAGCTAATTTGGTGGAAAAGGGGTATGAGGAAACATTGAATACCCATAAAGGTCTCTTCCCAGACTTCCAGAACTCCCATTGCATGAGTTATTTTATAATGATCATAACCTGAGTGACTAAGGCTAGGTATTGTCAAAAAAAATTTAATACCGGTACATTACACGTTGCACTACAAATCTTTAGTGTTAAATTTCAAGTCTTTGGCATTTTACTCCCTCAAAGCATTTCCACCACATAGAAAATAATTGTCTGTTATAACTCTTTAGTTATATGTTTCAGCACAAGATATCTTAACATGGGTCCCAGTTTAGGTTGCTGTACCAGTTACAGTAACAAACTTTAGTAAACAACCATCAACAAGTCAGCTGTATTTTTATGTTTCTTTATCATTACTTGCTAAGATCCCATTCATCATAGCACTCTCTCAGTAATCATAAATAAGGGGGAATCTGGTGGTGAAGATTTTGGACGAGTCTCTGTGACATTAGGTGGACCTGAATTATCAGAAGATGGCTGTGGTCCGTTCTTGCGCTTGAACGTGAAGCATCCTCCTACCTGCATTTTGCGCTGTAGGTATCAAGCCTGATAAAATGGAACTGCATTTTTATCTGTACTTTAACATTTGTTTTCTGAAAATCACACTATAGTGGAGCTTCTTAACATACAACAACACACACACACACACACACACACACACACACACACACACACAAGCCTTGTTTCTTAGTGTAACATACTGCATGCTCATATCGTGGATCGTGCATCTTTTGATTCTAGGTGGTATCAAAGCAATTCAGTCTGTGCCGTAAAAGTATAGATTTCAGCACCCACCCCTATTGATGACTTTATTTGAGTGGCACTAAAATAGAAAAATTACATCTTAAAGGTGAGATTTCAGGTTTCTTTTTAGAGCACATTGCTTACAAACTTTAGTAGGGATGCCCAACATTAGATTTTTGGTCGACAAACCACCACATAACAACTTATTTGGCCAATAATTGATGCCGTTATGCCAATATTAGTACTGATGACTTGCTGATATTATCATGCATCCCTAAACTTAAGAAAAATCCACCATCAGATATTTGTCTTTGGCCTTTGGCTTTTTGGTGACGCTGCCATTACAGCAGTGGCTTAGTCGCAGTGAATGCAGTTTCACTGACAGTGAAAGCACAGATGGTTAGATTGAACCCCTCCTGAGGGATAAAGGTAGCCAATGTGACTGTAGATGTTATTTGGCCTCAAAGCACTGGTCTGAAATGTATTATGATACAGTCTTTGGGGGTAAAAATAATGTTAACATTTACAGTTTTGGCTGACTTACAGCAGATCAATATGAAAGTGCTGTGTAGCAACCCAGCCCGAGCCAGCATTAGCTTTCAGACTTGATTTACTTCTACCTTAGTCTATAATAGCATTGTGTACATACATGTTTGGCTATCACAAATTGCATTCCCTACCGCAAATCTTGGTGAAATTACTTTAATGCTCATCTCTAGTGCATCCTGGAATTGTAATGGTAAAGACAGCAAGGTCAGACTGTGGCAGCAAATGGCAGGGCAGCAGGACCTCAGGCCACCGAGCTGCAATGTAGAATCACACATAACAAAGAACACATAGAGCCTCTCATCTTCAAAGTGGCTCGATGAAAGATGCTTCATTTTGAAATATTTTCCATCCTTTGGACATGAAGGACTCTGTAACGGCTAAATAAAACCATCCCGCCTGGTTTTCTGTCCTCCGAGGGAAAAATATTATAATATTTTCACAGTCACGGTTTAAAGATGACTCTACAGTACTGACAGTGCCAAGACTGTGAAAAATCTTATTACTATTTAAAATGTTATAGTATATTTGGTCCTGAAAAAAAGAATTAATGATGCGGGGGGAAAAGGTGTTTTGTTTATAATATTGTACCTTTAACAATAGTTTAGTCTTTTAAGACTCAGTAATACCTGGAAATAGTTGAGCACATGAGAAGTGCATGATTGCATCATATGACCTCTCATTATTTACACAGCCATTGTCACAATGATTAGAAGCTGTACTGATGTGAAGAAACACTGGAATACTGTAAACTTTGTGTGACATCTTACACAGTGCATTGATGAGGTTTACAGTGATTTCAATTCAGAGTCCAGCTTTCACATCATGTGTATTTTTTTCATTGCAAAATTTCACGTTTAACAAGAACTAGGGATGAACTGATTGTAAAATGCTGGGCCAATACCAATTTTTAAAATAAAGATTTGGTCAACTGCTAATATTTATACTTTTTTGTTTATTTTGTTTTCATTGTTATTTGTTTCTCCTTTTGTTCCAAGTGAACAATGACATTTTTCAATTTTTGAAATTTAACTGAACTGTGTTTAAGTCATTAAGCCCTTCTTTAGACTACCTTTGAATCAGCACAATTCAACCAGAAAAACGTCTTATACTATTTTGATATATAATCTTCTTTCGCATAAAAAATATCTTGGAAAATGATAACTGCTTCAAAATCCTGTATACTATATATATCTCTGTGTGTGTGTCAGTCATAATTCTCTCTCTTTGATATGTATTTTTTTTTATCGCTGTTACAACATCAACAATTCTTTCTGTCAAATAACTGCATTCATCAAAATTTTCAACAAAAACTCAATTTTAAAATATTCCATTTGAACACATCATGATAACATTTTATTGCATGTTTACCCAGAACTAATTTTTTCTTGAATATAGCTAAAATGCATCCTAATGTAGCTCTACTCAATATGGATTTGTTGTTTACAATGTAGCATTATGCATTAATACCGAGGTGCTTGTCCCAAACACGATCTCTATTGTCCCCAGAGTGACAAGACACAGTTGTTTTGAGCCTGCAAAAAAAGGTGTTGCACAACAGAAAAACATCTGCCGCAGGCTCAGTTAAAAAATGAAATTAATTTGCATTCAATTTCTTATCATTAGACATTAGACTATATGTCCCTCCATAAATGAAATAAGAAGAGCGGAAGAGGGAAAGCGTGTTGATGGTGACACCTCTGACTGCACGTTCGTTGAATTGGCAGCCTCACAGCGTCTGAGCGCTGTGTAGAGGTTCCAGTCTGTGGGATGAAGTGGCGCTCTCAGCTGCGAACCATGCAGCACAAGGAGGGCTGGGTGTCTCTGCTTTGTACCCTCCACATTTACATGGCCTGACCCAGTTCAGCAACGGCTAGCAGTGGGGGGAGGGGGCAGTCTGGGGGAAGCTAAAAATACCAACCCTCGCATTAGGCAGCTCTGTTGCAGAGGGATCCCTAGAATTGCTATCCTTGACTTGCATCAAGTTGTTGGCACATAGAGGTGCATGAACTGCCAGAGGGTTTCCTTAGCATGGAAACAAAGACATGAGTATATTTCTGAGATGCCCTCCACTGTTGTCCGATCCACTTGTTACCACTTGCCTTCTGGGTAGGGAATCCAGTGTGCGTCTAATGTGTGACTTTGGTAGCAAGGAGACTTGTGACTTACCAGACTCTGGAAACCACCTCATATTCCTGCTGAGCTCTGGTTTTGCTGCTGTTGTGTGGAAAGGGTTAACCTTAGCCTCTGTCATTCAACCATACCATGCCAGCTGTTGGCTTGGAGATCCAATCACAATGATTTTCCACTGTTGTGACATGTGACCTGCTCCGCAACCCGAAACTGTCGCAGCGCAGCAAATGTTGGCACTTCCTTCATCTTGGCGTTGTTGCTGCTCGTGGGGTTAGGGGTTGTGAATGTGGGAGAGGGCTCATAGAGTGAGACATGAAGACAGGGGCATGGAGAAGGCAGAGAATTGCATGCATTACTATAGGCTGCACATGTCCTCTGCCCATGTGGTACCCAAGGCAAGTGAATTATTCCTACTATTTTAAGACCATTTGCACATTTACAGAGCCACATGTTTATGTAAGCTGCAAAATGACACATGACTCCTGAAATTTTCTTGTCATTTTGTTGGGTTTTGTCAAAGTGCTACTGTTAGGCACAAGGAACTCAAAGGCTTGAAAGCAAAAACTCTTGTCCCTGGATGCGAAAGGGTGTTGGGATGTCTACAAGGTGAACTGGTGATAGGCTTAATCCATTACAAGTGGACAAGTCTTTCTTTTTTTTTTTTTATCCAGTTTTATATTCTATAAAGTAAAGTTGTTTTTAGCTGAAACAGTCAGACATATGGGGAAAAAAATCTCTAACCAGTGAGGTAAATAGCGTGTTTTAATAGTGTTATAGTAGTAATAGTTTTAATATGAAACCAAAATATGCATGTTAGAGCCCAGCAGTTTCAGCGTTGTCATTAAGGGATTTTACTTTATCATATTAGTAAAAATACATCACAGTTTTTTAAATTATTCCAAACAGGCTAAGAAAATAAGAGACATTTTTTTCTAAAAAGCTCTTTTTTAAAATAACAACCTAAAATGGAATATTATGCTTACTTAATATTGCAATAACACGAAAAATAAATGTGTTGTTAATATTCAGTTTCCATAGAATTTTATGCAGGTTGGTCTCAACACTAACTTAAAAGTTGCTGCCAAGCTGGCGACCAGGCATCGACTATGGTTGGTTGAAAATTTGGCGTCATTAATCTCGCCATGTTCATCGACCCTTCAAAAGGTGTATCAGCTCTTGCAGGCTCCCACCTCATCACGCGGTTGAGCTACCTGCTCTTTTTGTTTGAAGTTTTGGTGCTTGTCTAGCCTTGGGGTCTGGTGGTATGTGCTAACTTGACGTAGTGTCACTTATCGGGGTGTATGTTGTACACACTTTGCAGTATAATTTTATGTCCATCTCAAAGGTGCTAGGATACTGCGCCCTCCAGGACACCGTTTTAATATATCATGATGGAGGGACAGGTGCACCAGCATGACTGACCTGACTCATAACTGTCACTGGCACATGCTGTGAGAGGTGTGGTTTGCCTTGCTGTCCATAGGTTTCAGCTTTGGCTATGGAGAGTTGAACCTCATGTAGATATTTTTGAATGGTTGGTTTGACATTACAGTCCCCAAGAAAATGCCTTTTTGTATTATTTGTGGATATTAGTGTGGAAAAATAATAGATAAAGACATACACAATAAATGTCAAAAGATAAGGTGAGATGTCTACATGCATTGAAGACCTGACTCTAAACCTGTGGTCACTACAAGAGGTACAAGAGTATTTCCTCTTCAAAATAGGGATCTTTGCGATGTATCCCACCTCAGTAATACACCCGACCCTGCAATTATGCTGTGTAATAAATAATAAATTCTGTCCCGTTTTCCATGGCAGATGGCTCCAAATAGAATCTCGACATGTGACAGAATAGTTTCCAAGAATCTCAATGGAATAAGCTGCAAACATTCATTTGTGCAGCGAGCAATAATAAAGGCTACATTTTTCTCTCCCTCTGCATCTGTGTCCCAATTTAAAGTTCTAACATATTTTGAGTATTAGATGTTTGTTTGGAGTTTGTAGTCCTGTTTGGCGTGAAGACAGATGATTGGTGTTCTGAAAATCTTGTTTTTGTCTTTGCTATAGCCAGAAATGCAGAAAGTGAGTCAAACCTCCCCAGCTGAGATAACTGCAGCATTTTTCACCAGAAAAGGAAAAACGCTCCTGTCGTCTTGTACTGGTGCCTTTCTTTATGGATCAGATGGTCCAGGTTCCCTGTGCAGTACAAATTATAGTCTGACATGGCTTTCCACCCACAGTCTATGTTCCAGAAATAAAGCTCATCTTTTTGAATCTTTCCAATAACTTACTTTTGTCCCCTGTGGTTTTAACTATGTATCAAATCAAGCCCCCCTTTAAACCTTTTGATTGCATTGTGATGTCGTGTGCTCGTAGTCCTGAGTTTCTGTTTCTATCTGAGCATTACCAAGACAAACTCCTATCAACTTGGTTGTCATGAATGAATCAGCCTCCTTGTGTGAGGCTGATTAAAGCTGAATGGACAGCAGCCTCTCATTAGAGTGGACTCTCCCATGTAGAGCACCATGGAGCTCCCTGATGCCACAGATAGTCTTAATTAGATTAAACAGAAGGCTTTTCCTGAGGTAATCAGTCACTTTGTCTCTGCTCACTACGTTACCCCCACCAGTCAACATTGCAGGGAAGCTGGTGGCTTTTGATTCTGATTTTTTTAATGACACTGACTATATGTTGCTTGACATGGTGGGGTGCTGTGATACAGTGTTCTGGGAATGACATGCATCTTATGGATATGACTTGTATGGATTTGACTGTGACGCTTTACCTAGAACTAGAGGAGAAAACTGCTGTACTTTATCATGCAGATTGGCCATATAGTGTGTGAAGTAATTGTAATTTCTTACTCTGTATCTAAAGGTAAGAACTTTGCTTTTCACATAGAAGTGGCAGTCCTCTGTGGTAGTGGAGAGGGGGGAAAGGAGACCTATTAAAATATGCTCATGATCAACATAAATCGTACAGCATATGGACGGTGACGGTAAAAAATCGACTTTGTAACTCATATTAAAATGCATGCTAAATATGAATGAAAATACTAAAGCATTTACTGGGATCATTTTGAACCCCGTTAGCATTGATGTTAATGCCAGTAGCCATGCTGATGGTGCTAACAGAGCTAACGGTGATAATTCACAATATTAAAGGGGTCTTTGGGCTAAAAATTATCCACTTAACAGGCCTACTGGAGCGTGGGCGCAGTGTTTCTGTTGCAACCACCATGGGTTTGGACCAGGGTTGGAAATTTACTATTTTGTCCACCTGCCACTATGGCTGGTGGAGTCCAAAATCTATTAGCCATTCAGTAGATAATTTTTTTTGACTGGTGAGTTAAGCAAATCCACCAGCCTCTTGCATATTTTACCAGCATTTGGCTGGTGGCTGTTGTTGGGATGGTATTACCTGTCGTAATGCCTGAGTGGTCCTGCTAGCTCGTTCCCACTTAACTTAGACGGTGCGTAATACAGAGTGGTTGGGTCAAGCAAACCATTGTAGCATGAATACCTTATTAGCTTAATTGTCTTACAGCATAGTGTCAGGAGTACCACTAAACAAAAAAATTAGCTAAATTAATCTACAGACGGCCATGTTTATCCATTCAAAGGTTAACCGATTTACCACCTCTAGTTCCATTTAGAGCATATGTGTAATTTTCCCTGCTTACTTCAGTAATAGCTATAGACCCAGTTACCCGTGTTGTCTGTCTACAAATAAGTTGCCCTTTAAGACTAGCACAGTGTATTTTAAAGTGAATCATAGAGTAGGTGCAACCATATAAGACGTAACATTTTGTTGAACAGGTAGTTTTGTCCTGTGGTTGACCAGGCTTGCTGCTGTTATATGACAATAAGTAGGTTACCAACTGCTCACCAGCAAATGAGTTCTAACCAGTGGTAAAGCTTGCATCTTATGTGCATTAAGTAGTTTTAACACATACCCTTCAGCCAATCAGAAAGGAGTATACTCACCATAAAATATATCTTGAATAGTTGAAAGTTTTTTTGTGGTTATTATTATTATTATTATGATTAAGTGAATACAACCAAATGCAGTGAGTCAATTTAGTTTCAACAAAGGCCAGAAACAGGGTGATTCTGCAGCTGAAGCCCTTTACTCCACTGTCACTTGAGTTTGTATTAACAGTAGATAAACATTGCAGAGGGGAAAGGGACGTTTTTGAATTTCTATGCAGGAAAAACCCTGCAAGCAGCTCAGAGCCGAGTGATTACTGAATGCTAATGCTCCACTCTGCTCATGCACTGAGAGCAGAGTGCACATTACTTGACAAGAGTTTTGTCCAGATGACAAAATTATTATTATTTTATTACAACTCAAGTACAGCTAATCGAAATCTCTTGGCAATGGCTGTGGGCAGTTTTGCTAATTACTTTGCTACTTGTCTCAGCTGCCAAGTGGTTTTGTCTAAGGGTTTCCATGTTTGCTTTTATGCAGCAGAAAAATGTTTAGACAGAAGTGTCTGTGCTGGTGTACTGTTGCTGTATGTTAACAGGAAGGGAAAGAAACCAGAACGGTAACAAACATATTACATAAAATACCAGAGAACTCTCATAAAGTATCAGAGTGAACATATACGGTCGATAATAGGACGACAACAACTAAGGGTGATGACTCAGAGGGTGGTATTCCAATAACATAAAAATATACCTTTGATTCAAATAGACCAAAATTAGTATAGATATGACTGGTATTCTGAAATAATCAACCCTTACAGTGAAGGTCACCTAAAATAGCCACCTTAACACTTGTAACTTGACTGCTTGCTTGTGAGAACACAGCTGTATTAGAAGTCATGGGCAAAGTAAAGCTATGTTTCTATGTTTCTATTCGTCCTTAAAGAAGACTTATTATCCTTATTTTTAGAATATCAGCCGTTAGTTATCAGTGTGATATTAATAAATGCACAGGAAACCCTGCTGTACGTGAGTTAACACTTTGTAGCGTTACAAATGACATTTTTTGTATGTTTGCTCTTCTCTTTCAGATCTGCATGCATGGTGATCTCCGCCTCTGTGGGTGATCCTCAGTCACCATGAAAGACTAGGAACTCTCAGCTCTCTGAGGGAAATGGCTTTTTTTCTTAATATCCCTGCCCTGCTACCTGCCGTATGACTTCAGCTGCCTCTGAAGGGCCCATCAGCTGTTTATGGGAACTACCACTGTGTTCGCTCTGTTGAGGATTTAAGCTTTTCCAGGACAACACTTTTTGAAAATTTTAACCCCCACTGTCGAGCCAAAGCTTCGCAATCAAGTGGGGAGGCGGTGAGACAATGGCGAACAACTCGTACAGCGGGGTGAAGAACTCCATGGTGGAGGCCAACCACGATGGAGAGTTCGGCTGCACGCTCAAAGAACTGCGCTCCCTTATGGAACTGAGAGGCGCAGAGGCGTTAAGCAAAATTGGGGAATCTTATGAGGATATTCAAGGACTGTGCAACCGGTTAAAAACATCACCTATAGATGGTAATGTTTCCTCTACACTCAACACAATGACTGTTGTTTAGCTGGAGTAAATACAGGATGTTTTCACGACAGTGCTAGCAGCGAGTGTTGTTGGAATGCTAATATGGTGCACACATAATTTAAGAGGCGTGTCATTGGCCAATATCATCCACATTGTGAATACCTTGACATCACTTCCTTGGAAAACTCATGCAGGACAGGTGGCCAGGCAGGCTGGCTCTGACCTGGGCCAGTCCTGCTCTATTTCAAGGCCTGTGGATATGTCCCTCATACCCTCCCTCTCTCCATTTTCACCTCTGTGTCTGTGTGTGTGTGTGTGTGCATGTCTCTGTGTGTGTGTGTCTCTGTGCGTCTCTGTGTGCAGGCTTCAGACAGACCAGCTGTCTGCCTGGGCACCGCACCAGGCTGCAGGCAGGTCAATGTCCCACATGTGGCGGACAAAACGGGAGGCTGCAAGGCTGGGTTGTAATGACTTGAACATGTTAGGGAAGGAGTGAGTTCATCGTTTGAATGTCTCCTCTGTGTTACTGTTTCGCCCTCAGACTCTTCACCATATAGGAGTAAGAGTTTTGGAAAAATTACTTGTTAGGCTGCAGCAAAACCTCACTGGAGCAGTGTTGGTTGACAGTATGCCACTTTTTTCCATTTCTACTATTCTTTTTCTCTCTGTCTCAGTTTGTCTCTCTATAGACAGTCTGCCTAATCGCCAGTATGACCTTGACTGAACTCTTATGGGAGGGGATTTTCAGTTTGATCCCAGATTAAAACGGCACCGCATATTCACTGTAGCAGCAACAGTCCTCTGGATGCAGTATCTCAAAGCCAGCGAAAAAATGTCCTGGCTTCATCAAAAACAAAACAAGAGCAAGAAATGCCATGCTATATGATGGCACAAAGCATACCTCATGCCTGTTCATCTATTGACAGTACAGTGTATAAGGCACCAGCAAGCAGTCTCTTTCTCTGCTTTCATTGCCTGTTAAACAGGCTAGTAGGCCATTGTCTGAACAGAGGAGAAATTGCTGAATAGGAATTTGGCTGCTGAGAGAGAGAGCGTGAGTTGTCCTAACATGCATGTGGCTGTGTCAAGTTGGTGACTGTAGAGTGCTGTCATATTTGTAGCATGAGTGACAGTGGTTGTTTCATGGAGAGCAAGTGTACTTGTCTTCCCCCGCTCACTCTACCTAGTCTGTGCAACAAAAAGGAATGCGGTTTGTCGAGGCCTATCAGCCTTTTCAGCTTTTCAGTACTAACCACAAAGGCACCGCATTGGTTGTTCTGTAGGTGTGTGAGTAGGTACGGTAATACTTAAAGTAGTTTTGGGAACTGTTAACATTTGTGCCAATACTGGTACTGATGTCAGTACCTGGAATTTGGTACCAGCACCCACTGGTACCTTTTCTCTGTACTTGACTCTTTTTTCAATCACAAAGATGAAATTTTTGAACAAGCTGCAGTCAAGTGATTTTGCTTTTATTATCATTGAGTCTCTGTCTGTCTCTCTGCTTGCTTGTGTGTCAAGAACTATGTGTGTCTGCTTTTCTCTCTGGCTCTGTTTAGACAAGCTGATAAATATGTTGAATGAGTACATCATTTAAAACACAGTCAAAAAAAGCAGTAATGATAGACTCTTTCTAAAAGAAAATAGAAAAGAGAATAGGCCCGATGCTGAAACTGTCAGCCTGCAGCAGGGAAGCTGACAGAGCACCGTGGCCGGCTTCCTGGCTTCGATGTCCTTCGTGGCACTTCAGCCTCCTTTCGGAAAGCGAGCAGCTCCGTGGAGCACCATTATATCAGCCATGAACCGCCCCAAATTTAGCCAGCCAGGGAAATCTGCAGGTGGTGTCTTTGCTCCGAGACCTTTGCAGTGCTTCCACCTCCTGTCTGAACCCTGTGTTCTCACCCAGATGCACTCTCAGGTAATAAAATGTGGCGCAGATTGATTTAACGATCACTTTTACTCAGTGGTGCCACTCTAATTTGGTTGTTCCCTTCGAAGTACGGCTAGGCGATATATTTATATTGTATTGGTTTTGGGATATGAGACTTGATATCATCTTAGACTTTGGATTTTGTAATATTGTAAGTGTTGTCTATTCCTGGTTTTAAAGGCTGCATTACAGTAGAGGGATGTCATTTTCTGATCTTAACAGACTGTTCATGCTGCGCCGTTATTTGCCTTTACCCACTTCATTACATTCACGTCACTAATGATTATTTAGCAAATACTCCATTGTGTATATATTTTTGTTAAAGCACTAATAGTAAACCCTACAATATTGTCTCAATATCGAGATATTTGGTCAAAAAAATTTCAATAATTGATTTTCTCCATATCACCCAGCCCTACTTACCCAAAGTACTTTGAGTTCTGAGTTTGGTACCCAACCCTAACTGTAAGCATGTTATATCAGATGACTTTAAACCTCTGCTATAGTTGTACGCTCTTTATCTGTACTCTCCATGTCAGCAGTCTGTGTTTACTGTCTTCAGATCATCAGACGTCTTTTTACTAGACTGAGAGAATATTAGGTTATTTCTAGGTTCCTCATGAAAATAAATCTTTTGATAAATTGTCTTACATCTTTACAAAGAAAAGGCCGCTTTTACCCTATTTTTATTTTAACTTCTTTAGTTAATTGCAACTGCGCTGTACTGATAAGCTTGAATAGGTCCACATTTTGTTTCCCCCCTCGCAGCAGGTGCTGTTCCACTTGGTAAGCAGCCACTGAGCTTTGACACTTCTTATTTCAATCAGCTCATTCGTCACTGGCTTGGGAAATTAAGCCATCATTTAAGATTACAGGAGCTTGACAATTGTAAAGGGATTTCTAATTAGTTGGTTGGTCATTTCTGGAACCTCTTAAGCCAATCCTTTGCTAATCCTTCCACATTTCCAAGCTCCTTTTTTTTCACCCAAAGAAGTTTGACTGAACTTCTCTGTTGCAGCTGTGCACGGTTGTACCACTCTACTTTGACCACTTTTCAGCATGGTCTTTTTTGGATTAGGGTAAATGTAACTTATCATCACTACCACATAAAATCTAAGGATTTAAGATCTCCCATTTCAGTTAGATTTGAATTCACTGGGATCTGATTCAAATTGATTTTGATAATTAACATACCAATGCTCTGAGTCTGAAAAGAGATAATTATGCACGCTGCACAATGCACTTTCTAAATTGTCATAATGAACTCTGCCAGAGGCTTATTCAAATATCACCTTTGTCTGTTTGACAAATGAGATAAAAGGCCAAGCATGACGGCCATTAATTGCAGGCTTTTTAGCCAACTTTTTGATTTAATCTTCTAATCTTTCTAGTTTTGCTGTACTTCTCAAACAAATTCTGTTTCCATATTGGTGAGGATCCCTCTTGTGTGGTGAAAAGAGGGCTCACTAGTACCTGCTCTGTCAGTTGGCCTGGTGTTATTTGTATGAGTTCACTTCCTCTGTGCGTGCAGACAGTTTTTTTCTGGGGCTTTCTCTGCTTCAATAATAACCATGATGAAATGAGCCCCAGTTAAGTTTCAGTTTTCTCTCCATTTGTTTATCCGTTGTGTTGTCAGTTATATAAATGTTCGATTTAAAGGGGAAGTCCACCATGTTTTCACACATCAAAATGAGTTCACTCGTCATGACATGTGGAGTACTGCTCATTTTGTGAAAGTGGTAGTATAATGCTCTCTATGGCTCTTGTAGGAGCTTTGTCAACCTTTGTGTCAACTTTGTCTACCTTGGCTTGGGCTTGGAGATGACACATTTTGACAGGAAGCCTACATTACGCACTTAGGGCATGGAGTTTGAAAGATGTTGGTGCTTACCCGGCAGGGAGGGTCTAAAGAAAAGGTTCTATTGATTTGCATTACTGGAAGTGTAGGATCTGTGGTTTTAGAGCCCATATGATGGAGGAAGAGCCCATTTACAAAAAAATAATTGGTTGGCACAGCTGGCAGATTTGTCAATGAGATGTCCAGAGTCAAGGGAACCATACTGCTGTATGGGGTTTGCTTATTTTTTATGACCTTGCTCGATGAGTCAAGACATCTGAGCCTCTGCTGCATCAGTTGCAACCATTCTTGTTTTTTTAATTTGTCTCTCGTGAGTTGCCCAGCTGTTTGAAAGAGCAATGCTAAATCACTGGAGTGTTGTTACAATAAAATTCCCATCCTTTTACCACATCTTCTCAGCATTGAATGTCACAGCTCAGGGTCATAGTATTGTACACCAAAGTGTACCCAGATGTCTGTGTTTTGGCTTTTTTTCTTTTGGGCACCCTAACCAGTTGATGCATTAAAGCTTAAAGGAGCCAGAGATGCTCAGCAAGATCTTTTTTCACCAAAACTAGCACAAGTATGTTTTTTTTTCTTAAACATGGGAAAACCTATGGAAAATAGGTGACTGACTGCCTTTCCATTGTCGGTAGACCAGAGCTGTGTACATGGTCCTGCAGTAGAAATGCATGCCATTCTGTGTGTGTTGGTTTTGTTTTTGGTTTTTTTTTTTTGGTATGCCACATTCAACATCACTGACAGGCCCGAAGCAGACCAGTAAACATTCGAGAACAGCATAGAGGTCAGTGAAAATGTTACGGTGGTCACTTTTTTTTTTTTATTTTAATTTTTAGCTCTGCCAACTCATTTTTGAACAATGTTCGAGAGCTCCTTGAACTGAGATGGACAAAACTTTGTGTCAGTTGTCAATGCATAGCGCTGGCAAAGGGTCTAAAATTAGCACATCCACCCAGATGTTGTATTTCTGTAACTGCCAATGTAAGCCGACTGGAGGTGGCACTGATAAATACCAGTGACATCTAAAGAGAGAACCCCAATAATGAGTCCTGAAACCCGTAAATCCATTAGCATTTCAGCAAGTCAATGGGTTTTTTGCATGTGTTTTGGGATAGAAGCCTTAAATAAGGTCTGTTGTTAACACAAGCTTAAGAGACTTTCATACTTTTGTCTTACGACATAAAATATGTCAGTATATACCCCACTTGCAAATTTTAAAGCTTTTATGTGTCATCAAAAAAAAGACAGTGGCTAAAAGAGACTACAGAACGTCATGAAGTAGAACCACGCCAAACATGGCTTTACAGCCTCTAATTTTCTTATTTTCTGCAGTGATCAAAAATCCAGTGGACTTTGTGACGAGGGCTTTGAAAGGTACCTTTTGTCGGTGTCAGGCATTGTCCTGATAAATCAAAATGGTTGATCGAATGATCAGTTCTGAAAATATTGTTGCTCAGCCTCAAGGAAGCGGGAGGGGCCGTGTGCAGAGAAGAGCAGCAGAGTGAGAGACGAGGGGGAGTCCAGGCGAGGAATAGAAGAATGTTATTTATACAAATTGCACAAATGGTAAAGAAAATGTGATCCTTTTTAACTATTCCGGCCACAGGTTGTCATAATGATCATATAGATTTTGCTGCAGTTAAATTAATTCATTTCCGTGCAGTGGCAGCTGCATCTTGGTTGCTTGGTAACTATCATTGTCTCTGTCAAAAGTGAAACTTCAAGAGCGGCCGAGAAAGTCTCACCCTCACTGGAGAGTGATTCTTAAGATATGCCGAGGAGGAAGAGAAAATGCCAACCTTCATCAGAGAATGATCATGCAGATCTGCTCCCAGCTGATGGTGAGCTCTGCTCCGCTCCGCTGCTCTGAGGGACAAACAGTAGGGGAGACTTGGGACGGTTGTAACACTGTCTTTTTCAGCGCATAACAAGCTGAAAATGTGTGTTATAGCTTTCAAATTTTGACACCAAGTGCTTTGACAGAGGCTTCAACAAATAGCAATGGTTACAACTTTTTTTGTTTTATTTTTTGTAAAAAAAATAATAATAATTATTATTATTTATAATTATTTTGGAGCCTCCTCCTAAATAATGAAAAGCTTGATTTTAATTTTGATATTAGTTTAATTTTAGCAGGTATGGAATTCTGGCCCTTGTGTAGTTAACATCACTTTTTAGACATCTTCCCAGATCTAATAAACAGAATAAACACAGAGCCGCACCACCCACAATGGCTTGAAAAATGAACCTGGCTCAGACACAATGAGGAGGGAATGATAAAGTACAGGAGGCTTAAATGTTCTGCCTTTGCTGTGAACTGTGTTCATAAAAACAAACTTAAATGCAAAGTCTACCCTATAATGGGGCCACATTTTTATTATGTTTAAAGGCTTAATTTGTATTCTGTGAACTATTTTTTGGGTTAGTTCACATTTTGGGCACTTTTGGTGTAAATTAGCATATTTTTATTTGTATTATATTTTTTAAAGCCTTTAGTATCTGAGTGGTAACTGTGGTTAATTGGCATGAATTTAATATGTTATGAAAATGATCAATTTCACTACAGCACCTACCACCACCACCACCCTATTTGGAGCCAGGAAAACCCCTGTGTCAGCTGTAATACAGGAACAAAATGATACACACCATTGTATCAATACTTTCAGCAAGTCTGACTAACTCAGCAGCATTTATTTTCTCCCAATGGTATCCTCCATTTCCTCTGCATAATGAGACTTATCAAATGGGCAAGGCCACTTTGCATCAATAGTATTGACAGTGTTCTCCTATTTTTCCCTTTCACGGTTATTCCCTGTTGATTGCTATTTTAGTGGAGTCAAATATTTGGGTTCCAGCCTATTGATCCAATCTAGTGTGGGCTGAGAGGCTTGCACAACTGGACTGCAATTCACAAAAGCGACAGGCTCTCTGTATCTATCATTGCAGACACCACACCCCCTCATTCAATGGGAAGGTTTACTCTTTGTAATTCGGGGGGGCTGGGATAGCTTGTCTTCATGTCTGAATTCAAAATGATGTGCTGAGACGAGTTTAGCCAGTGAGTGGATGTAGCATATGGCCAGACCAGGCTTCTGTTAGTTAACGAGGGGTGGTACACTGATCTACTTGTAATCTTTGGCTTGAAAGCTGTGATTTGTGAGCACAATTGGTGTGTTGTTTTTCCTCGTATTTAGTAATTAACAGTGTTTTTGGTGATTTTTGGAACCAATCAGCTGCAAATAGATGACAATTAAAACCTGATTTGTGTTTATTGTACAGCTTTGAGTAATTAATAATTGGTCCTACCCTCTGATACCAATCTTTAGTGTTTATGATGACACTTGGCCATAATTCATAGTCTAGTCTGCTTCCAGCATGGCTTGCCAGGTGCAGGGTTGTCTCATTCAGTGGTCTTCCCAGAATTCCCGAGTAGGGGGATAGTGTAACAAAAATGTTTTACCAGATTCTGTGAAATTGCATGGTATTATCCATTTAACACCATTTTGGGGGTAAAATGTTCATGCTATAGTAATGAGAGTGCAACACTGCTGTTCCATTTGCTGAGCAAAGCCCTGCTCATTAGCAATGAATCTGCTTATGTGCAACACCACACAAAATGCCCTAATCACTTGTAAATGAGAAAGAAGCATTGTGAAGTAATTCATAGAATGATTGCTAGTTGAAGTTTTTTGTTTTTTGTTTTAAAAAAAGAACCTTAAAGATTAATTTAGTATTTTATAGAAACTAGGGCTGGATACCATTAACATTTAAATGTACCAGTTCCTGTAATTCGGAACCAAATAGTATCTTTTTCTTTACTTTCTCTGTGATTACAAAAATGTAATTTTTGAACAAGCTGGAGGGGTGTGATAGTAAACTAAAATGCAGTTCAACTTCTCTAATCACACACAGAGCTAATCCTCATCTCAGTCTGTCTGTCGTCTTGTTGACACCAGTGTGTATGTGTGTCTGCTTGTCCAGCAGTGATACTAAGCCATTGCCTAAATAACAAAGGAAGGACAATCGACCACTTGCCGATACTTTTGAGGCAGATCAGTGTTACAGAGATAGATCTGGCTTGTATGAAAGCCAACAAAGCCTTCTTCGGGGGTGCTTCTGCATCCTGTCTGTAATTAAACTTGGCAGTTTTGCGGAGCTGCGTTGCTGCCCTCTGAGCACCATGGCTTCCCCCAGGTGCTTCTGCTGCCTCATGTTGTCTAAACCCAGGATTCTCACTTAGATGCTTTTCCACGTACTAAAATTGTTCACCAACTCTTTATCGTAAATCGACACTCTGTAGTGTTGATGTAATTTGATCTGTACCCTTAAAATAGGGTTGCAGCGGTCTCAGAAATGTTACCGTATCAGTTACAGTGACCCTTAAAGAAATGAAAATAAATGCTATATGATTTACAAAAACATAAAATCATTTTTTAAATGTAAGCATACATGAAACGCTTGACAGGCAGTCAAGGAGGAAAGGAGATGTACACGCGATTTTCTGTCCTGTCACAATTTTTCCTTCCAATACCGTAGATAAGCAAATGTGCACGGTATGTAAACTGTCAATTTTCATACCTGCTGCAATCCTACCTCAAAAGTGCAGAGTTTGATACCCAACCTTGATAGAAGCCAAGTAATTTCATAAAATAGAGAAGTGAAAGATGTACCTCCCTTGAAGCATTTTAGTGGCCTTATTTCTCTTCAGTGTGTCTCTCGGTGCAGTATTGTGTTGTTGGTCTACTTGATGAATGAAAGATTTTTCAAAAAGGCTTCCCCTGTGTATCACTGGCTACCTAGTGGGTACCTTTGTGCAAACACTAATAATCCAATCTTTACATGATAAAAGTGATACTATAACTAGAGCAGAAATAGGGAGACTCCCATAACCAAATTATCCTTGTTAGACTCTGATGAGCATAATATCGTATTAACATTTCCATAATACCAGAATACATTATTCCTCACCAGACGCTCCTGCTGGTGAGTGACATCATGTGGACATCATGTGAAACGCGGTGGCCGGTGATCTCGTATTACAGTTAAAGATTGAGCTAAAAAATGTTTCTGAAAACGTTTGAGGTGAGAAATATACAACTCTGTAACAGAATCTTGGTTCATATTTGCTCAGCGCTGCTTGGTTTTATCAATTGACCTTAATTTACTGAGCCGCTGTTTTCACTGCGCAGTATGTGGTGTGACACCCATTTCCTGCTTTCACTATTACAGCAGTTTGAGAGACAGAGAGAGGTGTGGGTAACTCTCTTAATTAGCTGTATACCCTTTGTCCGCTCTGTTGGCAGCACGGATGGTGGAAAATGTTTAAGTACAGCCTGTAGTTCAAGCAGCAGCCCGCGAACCGACGCAGAGAGCGGGGAGAGAGGGATATCTAGGCATTGGTTAGATGGTGGGAAGTGTACCACAGGTCATCTACAAGTACTACCCACTTTGTTTTGAATTTATCTGATTCAACTCAGCTGTTTAGAAAATGAATCTTTATAAAGTAAGCTCTTACGGAAAGTGTAAAGCACAATGTCAGTGCTCTGACTTTCATCTGTTTGTATAGAAGCTTTACATAAATGTCATGACACACTAATGTCATTCAGACAGAGTGTGTAGGTGGGAGAAATGAAAGTGGAGCGCGCTTCCACACAACGTTATCCTTCAGTCACTATCGTCATACTTGCAGTTCTTACCTTGAGTTCTAAGCTAGGGACTCATTTTCTTTTGAAGTCTGCAACAAGCAAGACAATGGTGGACTATGTGTATGAACCATAGCTCTTGAAAATGAGACTGCTTTGAAACAGTTTGTCCAGTGAAGGATTTCTTATGTACTGACAGTGAGATGGAACATCTCTACCTACACACAGTTATGTAAAGGCAGTAAAAGAGAAATTGTGACCCTATTTCATTTAATTGTGAGTCAAGTCTTACCTTGACCCCCTCACTGCTGGCTAAAATGACAGCACTGGGAGGGGTCAGCCGGGGACAAGCATCCATATTAAATGGTTAATGATTAGCTGCTTGACTTGGGACCTACTCTGGGTGCTAAAATGATGTGAGGGGCCAAGGCCAACCTATTTTCTGTTTGTGTATCCAAATGGAGGGACGACGTGTTGATCATCCTCTGTCACTTGTGTTTATTGCTCTAATACAAAGGAGAAATGTGGTGTAAAATTGAATGGGGTATTAGCTGTCAGCATGTTTTCATTAGAGGTGTAGAGAATCAAAGCGGACGGTGAGAGACAGGCAGGGAGCAGCAACAGGCAGCTATGCAGGATAAACCTCATAGCCTTTTAAATGTGCTCCGCTGGTGAGTCATCGTCATTCTTCTCACCCCCCTTTTTAGAAAAGTATGTGCTAGTGTTAGGTTGTAATGTCAATTAACAATGGAACTACTACGGGTACACAAAAGTCACGGTTTGGTGCGAGTTCGGTACAGCAGTTAAAAAACCCAAATGCATAGGGATATGTGCATTTCTGCAATAGGCAGAAATGTGTAAGACGAAAAAAATAGGCCCTGTTCTAAGTGGATTAGATCTAAATGCGTCATGCAACACAATATTTAACAGTCTGCTTAGTTGACAGAAAATGAATTAACAATTTTGATAATTGTTTAAGCTGTTTTGGACAAAATAGGTGTTCTCTGGGGATTTTTCAACATTCCCATCTATTATCTGATATTTTACATAATAATTGATTAAAATGTATTTGTGATTAACTGGCAATTAAAGTTATCTGTAGTTAAAGCCCTATGATTACTATGTAAGTGTTGCATTCTCCTATTTATAATAATGATGTCTTGATTTATTGCAAAACTATTTTTAAGAACAGCATTGGACAACAGTTATATAGAAATAAATATTAATGGCACACTTGCGAGAATTGTGGAACATTAATTAAATAGGATACCTATTCTAGTAAAAAAAATACTGACTCTAACAACGGATTAAATAATCAGTTTCAGATTTTGTATGTATGTTATGTCAGATTATAGGTCGACCCGTGCATCACTGCTACTCGCCAGTAATCAGCTGACAGATGGATTCGTAATGTCATATTTTTTGAGATGCTGTATCAAAGTTAGAGATGCCTTTATTGTGACAACATCTTTAGTCTGTGTGTGTGTGTGAATGTGTGTCTGTCTGTCCATACGTTGACTTTTCTGATCCTTTTCCCTATTAAGACACTGCTTTTCCGAGTGCAGCTTCCCTTCAGCCGACAGTAGCTCGACTCTGTATTAGTCTCAGTCCCTTGCACACTCACCCCCAGCCCCCACTCACCCCCGTTTGCCTGTCAGTAGCAGTTTCACACAGTCACTCTTCCCTGGCCCCCAGTGCTGCTCCACCTTCTTTCTGCCACACACACACGCAGCTCCATCCAGTCTACACAGCCACCCACACACAGTCCGTCGGCATGAATAGAACTGAAAAACTGTCATGCATCATCAAATGTGCGAAGGCCCTTTTGAATATATGACTGTGCCTTGAATGTGGAGGCATTTGAATGGGTGGCTGCAGAATGCTCTCTGTGCACATGGATGAATGGGTCTCAGGCCAACCAGACGTGCGATGTGTCAGAGAGATGACTCTATAACAGGACAGTAGTATACATAAGCACCTGTGAGTCGAGAGCTGATTCAACTTCACGAGTCATTGTATTTAAAAAAGACAATTTGCGGGATTAGATGTGACCTCACAGTCTTTTGCTCGCCTGAAAGAGGTGAAAATGTTTTACATGCCCACAGAATGTGTGTCATTGTTGTCCTGCATTGTCGCCTCCACAGCGTCCTGTCAGAAATGCAGATTCCGTTTGGGGATAATGTTTTTGGAGGCCCAGTGACGAGAGTATAGCTCACCAGCTTTTACTTTTTTTGAGACAAGCTCTCCTCCTGTGAACTGAAATGTCAACAGTAATGCATCCATCTGTGCTCAGATTACATGGCACATAATTAAGGCTCTCTTTTATTTGATGTGAATATTGAATTTTTGTCATCAAACATAGATTCCAAGATAGATTTAAAATGAAAGTCTTATAAACTAATTTTTCTGTCTTTCTGCAGGTCTAAGTGGACAGCCTGGAGACATCGAGAAGCGGAAAACAGTGTTTGGGGAAAATTTAATACCGCCCAAAAAGCCCAAAACTTTCTTACAGTTAGTGTGGGAGGCACTACAGGATGTCACACTGATTATCCTAGAAGTGGCAGCCATAGTTTCACTAGGCCTTTCTTTTTATAAACCTCCAGATGCCGAAAGAGAACGTAAGCAACAACACTTCATAATTTCCTGTTCTTTTCATTGATTCATGTTAATGTTAATGGATATAAGCCTGTTTAAGTTTGGGTTTTTAATTGAATATTTTGGACATGGATAACATGTTTTGTGTATTCTTGAGAATTGGGACAAACCCTGTCCAACAACAAAAAAAGAAACTTAATTTTATTTCTTTTTCCACCAAACTAATTCAATTTTGTTTGAAAATGATTCATATACATGAAATAAATAAGAATGTGTTAAAAGCCTTTAAAATCTAAAACTAATGATTCCCACTGAGAACACTGTGTTGAAAATGTACTATAATGAGGCTGTGCCCCAGATTTTTGTCAACTCCATCATTAAGAGGTCTCCACTGTCAGATGTTTTTTTTTCTGTTATATTCATTAATTTCTTTTTTTTATCTAGCTGATACAGCTAGTTTAATACTTTATTCCGTGCAACAAATATTTAACATTGCATTCATGTTTTGTACTCTAAGACATTCTGTGTACCTGACAGATTTGAAAAATTCAAGTCCTTAGCTGCAAAAAATGATTATTTAAGAAAAAAATTAAATTACTGGGAGGTTGGCCCATTACAAGGTTTTAATGCCAAGACCTGTATCTTTTAAAACATATTTTCCCAGAATAAATGAAAAGTAGAAATTGGTTTTAAAAGTAAAAAAGGTTTATCCCAATTCTCATGAATGAGTGTCAGACAAATGTCAGTCTCTTGGAGCTGCCTCATTTATGTAGTAATCATGGTGAAATCTAATGAAAATATCCTCCTCTCTTAGTGTTTTACGCTGCATTTATTTGTCTCAATTTGTGAATTTCATTGTGCTTGAGTAATTAACATTCACCCTGTCCCTCTGCAGACTGTGGAAGGGCTGCTGGTGGTGTGGAGGATGAAAATGAGTCAGAAGCGGGCTGGATCGAGGGCGCCGCCATTCTTCTGTCAGTTATCTGTGTGGTGCTGGTGACAGCGTTCAATGATTGGAGTAAGGAAAAGCAGTTTAGGGGCCTCCAGAGCCGCATTGAGCAGGAACAGAAATTTACTGTTGTCCGTGGAGGACAAGTTATCCAAATTCCCGTGGCTGAGATCGTGGTCGGCGATGTTGCACAAGTAAAATATGGTAAGACAAGATTGTCAACTGTGTAATAGAAGTCAATTGATTTAATAAAAATGTTCATTTGAAGGTGCTTTAGATTTTGAAGATTTATTGACAAATTGCACAATTTACATTTTTTGGTACACTATTGTTCCTCCAAATTAAAGTTCTGTGTTGTCGGTGTGTGTTTCAGGTGACCTTTTGCCTGCTGACGGAGTCCTCCTCCAAGGCAACGATCTGAAGATCGATGAAAGCTCACTCACAGGGGAGTCGGACCATGTCAAGAAAACACAAGAAAAAGATCCAATGCTGTTATCAGGTAACGTGAAGCCTCGACTTTATTTTTCAAAAGTTCTCTCCTTGCTGGTTGTTATCAGGAAACAGTGACAATTTTTGAAAGCGTGTTTGGTTGAAAAGACAACTTTGAATATCATTTTTCCCGCCATCTCGTTAAGAAATATTCTATAATGCTTGTAGACGTCTGCAAAACTGACTGAGCTCAGTTCATTTTAATAATACAATACACACCATCTTCAAAGCTTGGCTTTATGTGACTCCTGGCTTTATTAAAATGAAATGAGAGATAACCCTTGTGCAGTTTCATTATATCAAAAAGCAATTCATTTTTAACAGACTTATAAAATTGGTCACATGTACACAGAGGTCAATGGGGAAACTGACCCTAATCTTATTTTTAAAAATTGGATGTTTTAAAATTATAACAGTGTCAACAAAGTGAGTCCCGAGTCCCAGAGTCATACTGTCAGAGAGGTCATATGACAGCACTGTCCTGACACCTTCATCCCTAAGCTTCAAAACATTGTTTAACATTGGCATCCTGTTCTTAGGACACTTTCAGAGATACATTTCTATTTGTATTCGGTGCTGTTATAATAATGGTTTAAGCAACAAACTGAATTAAAAGAGATTTGGCGTCTCTGTCCAGCTGCTCAGTGTAATCAATTAACCGCCATCCAAAACTCCCCAGATGTAAAGCCGTAATAGGTTGAATTTTACTGTGTGGAGTCCATGTGCGTATAATCCCGTAAACACCGTCAGATAGCTCTGTTTTCACTCCATTCAGTTCCACAGAAGGAGTGTGTAGGGATTCTGGAGCAACACTTGTTTAGTTCATCTGGTTCTCTACTGGCGCACCTCCAAGAGAGAGGAGTGCACTCGGTGTGTGTTCGGTGTGCGCGCGTGTGTACACATTACTTCACCACTGCTTTTTGATTTCCCTCAGCACAGGCTGTACCCCTTCTGCCATCACTCTCAGGAATTAAAGGAAAGCATCCTCTAATTAACGGAGGGATGAGAGAACTTTTAAATGCTTTGTACTTTTCAGTCGCTCGCTCTGTCTCCACTCTCTTTTGCTAAGCAAAGCTTGTTTTCTCTTCTGTTATTTGTTTTTTCTGTATAAATCGATAAGATTTTCTTGTGTCCTGAGAGGGATGGAGAAACCCTATTGTAAAGTCTCAGATTTCAATTAATTCACTCAGACTCACAAATGGCTTTGATTAAAGGTTTTGAGGATATTTGCATCAGTGACTATTATTTATTAATTATTTTTTTAACTTTCAAGCACACCATTGTTTTTGTATTTATTGCCTCAATTTAAAAAACTGTGCATTTGTTTTCTCCTCCTTGAAGGCGTGGCTAAAGCCAAAGTATGAACAGAAACATGGTATAAGAAATCCTGGAAGCAAAGTGAATCATTTAGTCAGATACTGTACATACACTTTCCCTCCCTTATTGACTGACGTTTTATTTTCCTCCTCTGCCCAAAGGCACCCATGTAATGGAAGGCTCAGGGAAAATGGTGGTCACTGCTGTGGGTGTCAACTCTCAAACTGGAATTATCTTCACTTTACTTGGGAGCGGGGAGGAGGATGACGATGATGAAGAGGAAAAGAAAAGGGAAAAGGAGGAGAAGAAGAAACAGAGAAAAAGTGAGTATCCCTGATACTTATTTCCCTTCCTGGTTCTGTTTTTCCACATGCGTGTGCGCACATCTCAATTTTCAACCACCAGTTTTGCATCTCACATAAAGATCTTTCATTAAGTCTTTTTATAGTGAAAGCAGAAAGGGCTCAGCGTGTACATAAAAGTGTAGCTGACACAGTTGCATGCACACTAAGACCACAGTGTTGCACTGCTTAGACAAGTAAGGGTTGCCTTTATGAGAGCACAACAAGGAGAGCACAGCAGATTCAAGGTTCAGGACTGAGCTGTAGTTGTTGATTAGCCTTACAAACATTTTTTTGATTAATCCTTTAGTCTATAAATTGTTTAAAATTGTGAAAATGCCATATCTAGTTTCCCACAGCCCTCTAAAAAAACACTTGGACTGTCTTTGTTATAAAATCAAAGCAGTAGTTTACTGTTTGGCATTTTTTTTAAATCCAAGAGAACTGATATGATAATGTACATAATTTATAGTGTTTTGTCAAGTGTTTTGACAGTCATTACACATCACAATGCATAGGTTACGATTCAATATATTGCAAATTGTAAGCAAAGCAATATATTGTGATGTATTGGGAACTATTGCGCCCTTTGACTGCCTGTTTCATAAGCCTGTGTTCTTTTTGTTTATGTCTTAATGATGATGTGGAAAAGTCAAATGGCTGAAGATAGATTGCAACAATGATGACACATACGTATCCAAAAGGTCAACTTCATTGTGACATCATAATCTGAGAAAAAAACAACACTTTTTACTCATAAACCAGGAACAGAAAGGGGGATATTTGGTCAGATACTGAATTTGTGACACTAATCTTGGGTGTCCACCTTGAAATCAGTCTGTTGATGATTTTCCTGACAAGCTGATTAGTTGTTGGTCTATAAAATGTCATAAAAAGGTGAAAAATGTCAATTGTTGTTTCCCAAAGCCCAAGGTCACTTCCTCAAATATCTTGCTTCTTCCACAACCCAAATATATTCAGTTTGATGTCACAGAGAAGTTCAAAAACAAACAAACAAACAAAAAAATACAAAAAACATTTAAATTTAAGGAGTTGAAATAAGAGAAAAACTATTTTTTTGCTTTTTTAAAATTACTTAAATGTATTAATTGGTTGGTGATTAATTTAGTAGTTGACAACTTGTTTAATCTAATACATATAATTTTCCAATAGTGGTTTAATATTTCAGTTACTGTGTATTGCCCAGCAGTTGTTTTACTGACTTCGTGGTGTATTTTTCCACAGACAAGAAGCAGGATGGATCTGTGGAAAATCGTAAGAAAGGTAAGTTACTTTCCCACACACACACACACACACACACACTCACACACAGACACACACACTCACTCACACACACATAACTGTATATAACTGGCCCTACAGTTTAGCAGCCCCTACCTTGTATATATTAGCCTTTAGCCTTATCAGTGTCTTCCTCCCCATTCAGAAGCATAGCTGCATGGGCATAATATAGGTGAAAGCCTCATTTGTTAAAGAGTTGGCTGCAGTGGTTTGATGAAAGAAACAAGGAGATGCATACTTCTGCACGTCCCCACGTCAGTTTACACTTGGTACTGACTGTTCTTGCCCATCCATTGTAGTGTCTGGCCCTCCCTTCTGTCTCTATCTCCTCTTTTCTCGTCCTTCCCTGGCACATTGCGCTTTGAGCAGCAGGTGCTACTGAATCCAGTTATAGCGATTAGTGATGAGGAGATTAAAGCCATGCAACAATTCTGGGGCCAGAACATCTGCTTTCCCACCCATCTCTCTCTCCGACTCTCCCTCAGGCCCCCACAATTTGATTTCTATTGATGTCCCAATCCCGACTATTCAGAGTCAAGCTGCCTCGGCGAAGACTTGCACAATTTCAGACCAACAACAATGATAATGAGGCTGTTTAGCAGTAACTCAGCCAGCTAGCCAGGCTTGTAGTCCTGCTGGGACACTATGATCAGTTGTGCTTGGGTCTGTGACCACAACCCTGGCGCTAGTCCCTGGTGCACAGATTCCCTCTGCCTGCCAGGAATCAACAGTAATCCTTTAGACTGAGATTACACAGGCCATGTAAGAGCAGAACAAGCCGCAGTCCGCAGCAGCTGCAGTTAATGCCCCTCCTCTTCCTGCAACATACATTCACACAAAACACCATGCTACTGTCCACACTGTAGTAAACAGAGCTTTAAGCATTGGCAAATTGCTCATGGGCTGCATATGCTTACAAAAGAGTGCAGAAATCACACAAGAAACCATATAGGAGTAAAAATGAGAGAAATGGAAAAATGGTCCTGTAGCAGCAGTGGTAGCGCCAGAGCCCGGCAGAGCTAATGATTTTGTCATGTTGAGTGACACGACGGTGACCAGCCCCTGCTGGCCCGCCGGCTGCCTCTCCTCTCTCCTTTGCCATTAGAGGCTTTGCGTTTCCAAGGTTACCTGGTTAGACGTGGGTTTTGGGATTCCTGTCAGTTCTGCACACGAGAGGGAGGGGGGGCTCCAGAGGGATGTTGAGGAAGAGATGAAAAAGATTTATGGGAATTTAACTGGCAACAACTGCTGCGGTCGCTGTCGAAAGAGGAGGCGATTCCTCAAACGGATCCCAGTGCTGCTAGCCAGTTAACCTGTTCTTTAAATCTCTAGGTGGGAGTATGGTAATTACACTTCCAAATCTTGCAGCTAATTACTGTGCAGTCAGATCACTGCAAACATAATTACAGTGACATTTCCCAAGTTCCATGGCTAAAAGGGAAGCAAAGATGTCCATGCTTTACTTTTGAGTGATGTAACATCTTTCACTCTTGGAAGTCATTTTTCATTTCATCTGTTATCTTGAGATGTAATGCTTTGCTATGTTATACTTTAAATATTTCCGTGATATAGTCTGTTATAGTCTTGCTGTTCTGAAGCAACTTGCTGTGACTTATTACCTGTTAAATCAGACAATCAAATAACTTTCAAATCAAATCTAGTCTAGACCTGTCGGTGATCATCTTGTTTTTCTCAAAGGGAAACTAAGGTTTTTTATTTTATTTTAAAGTGACTGATGAAGACAACTGTTGAAACTGCTCCAGCATTGAGGAAGCTGCAGCAGCAAAACAGGCTGCAGTGTAATCCCTGCGGGCAAATGTGCATCTTTAGTTTAAGTCCACTCATAGTGTGTGTTTTTCCACCCACAGACTCAAGTTGTGATTCTGAGTGTCTTGACAACATTTCGGAAAGAAGCTTTCAGAAAAATGAAATGTCTCTCCTTCTGAAATCTCGCGAGAGGTGACTAGTTGCTGGAAAAATAACAGTGGAAATGTTAGAGTTGGAGAGAGGAGCACCAGGAAAGATTTTTGATGTCTTGGCTGAGTGTTTTGCTCGACAATAATGAAAGACTGCTGGATTTCAGAATGATGCTTCACCTTTAGTGTGACTTGGTTACAAACAATAACAGACAGACAATATTAGCAATAGGTAAAGAAAAACATACAATTTTTCTGTAGGATCATTTCCATAATGTTGCCAGTCACTCATAACAATCTGAAAATGTCAGTTGCTACAATGAGGACCTTTAAGTGGACATTTTTGTCAAAATTGCCCTTGAGGATTACTGCAGCCTGTTGTGCCACTTGTAGCTGCAGTGATCTGTATCAGTACTGGACCAATTTCAAATACTGTTGTCTCCATTAGTCACTTAAACACAAACACATGGAAAAAAGGCTTCAGGTTTTAAAATACCAACATTTCCATTTAACACAACCATAACAGGGAATAAAGGAATTTAAAATATTACAGGCTATGTAGTTTTCTCACTTCTGTTATTTCACCACATGGAGATAATTCATTCACTGGTGTGAGAGCAAATTTTTTTATTTCAGTTTTGCAAATGTAAGCAAATAGGCTAATCTGTGGTGCCTGATTAAAGACTGCAGCTCTTGTGTGTTCTTTGGGTTACGCTGATTTGTTACAACTGGTAGACTTGTTTGCTGCTCACTCCATAAATCCTTGAATTTGTTTGAACATGAAGATACTGAACACAGTATTGCATTTTGTGAGAATCAAATTGTGTTCAGTAAATTTGTGTGTTCCACTAACATGTAAAGGCCAATACTTAAATTCTAAGTGTGTGGTCGTTTCATGTAACACCTTCATCTTTTTCTTTTCTGCAGCTAAAGCACAGGACGGTGCTGCGATGGAAATGCAGCCACTGAACAGTGATGAGGGAGGTGACGCAGAGGAGAAGAAGAAAGCCAACCTGCCAAAGAAAGAGAAGTCTGTTCTCCAGGGCAAACTGACCAAACTAGCTGTACAGATTGGCAAAGCAGGTGAGTTGGACAAAAACATGTGACACTGCTTAATGCTAAGTGCTTCTATTTTTGTATCTGCTCATTCACGGCCATTTCATTGTCTACATCTTCACCTTTCTGAATGCTTTCTGTTCAGAACTACTGTCATATAAGTAACAATGTTCAGAGTTTGCACATGGTGCTTAAAGTGCTTGAATTTTATGAGGAAAAATACCGGAAAACTTTGGAAGAAGCCCCTTTTTAGAAGAAACAGTGCTTAAAATGTCCTTTAAATTCAAATAAACCACATAATGTGTTTTTATGCTGACCAAAGTTTTGTTTATCAAAACATTATAACTAAATTGCTTAGAATCAGAAGTCGTTAAGCTCCTTCTTTCCTAAAATTATAATATGTAACTGTGTCAACCATGGCGCACTGCCCCTCTCCTTTCCTCCGCAACTTTATGATGTCCCTCATAGTTTATTTGTACTTCGCTCCACTCTTAAAACTCTGGCAAAACTAGTACGCCTATGTTGGCATGGCTAAGAGCTGGCTTTTTTGTTTCCATGATTTGATTTTCTCTCTTTTCAGCAGTGCGCCGCTATAATAGCTGAAAACTGAAAGCAAAATTTAGGTTCTGGCTGGCATCAATTCCTTGTGCTACTTCCAGGTTGTTCTGTGATGTTCAAATGTTTTTTTAAGGGTTTTATAAACTTATGCCTAGAATTATTTTTTGATTAGCCTTTTTGGTTTCAGTCGGGACACTTTAGTGTGGGGCACTGCGTAGCTCACCTGGCCAAGGCGAAGAATTAACTGTAAACATTTGGGGAAAGTTGTCCCCAACCCAGTGTGACTTATTTGGGTTCATATGTTTTGTTCTTCAATTAGTGACTTTAAATAAGTCTGAAAATAAATTTGCTTTAAGCCGTAAATGATATCCATATGCTTGATTGATAACCCTCTTTTCTTCCTTTTCTCTCTCATGCTCTCATCCCCCTCAGGATTGGTTATGTCAGCCATCACTGTCATCATCCTGGTGGTGCTTTTTGTAGTGGACACCTTCTGGATCCAGAATCTGCCCTGGGTCAAGGACTGCACACCCATTTACATTCAGTTCTTTGTGAAATTCTTCATCATTGGTGTTACTGTTCTAGTAGTGGCTGTTCCTGAGGGCCTGCCTCTTGCTGTCACGATCTCCCTGGCATACTCCGTTAAGGTAAATTCTCCTTTGCTGACCAGCTTTAACTTTAGCCCATTAAAACTATCAGGCTAGCCTATTAAGACAAGGGGAGCTGAGTAACTGATACCCAAAAGCTAGGCAATGATCCCATATGCTGAAGTTTATCCACTCAAGGAAGTATTAATTTCAATGTTGTAGCCCTAACACACATTTCAGTGAAATTTTTATCCTGCACAAACAGTATACTGTTACATTTCTGCATAGTCATGCTGAATTTCGTTGTGTTTATTCATTTGATATACTGTTTTCTCTTTCTACAGAAAATGATGAAAGACAACAATCTGGTACGGCACTTGGATGCCTGTGAAACTATGGGCAACGCCACCGCCATCTGCTCTGACAAGACTGGTACGCTCACCATGAACCGCATGACTGTGGTGCAAGCCTACATTGCTGAAAAACACTTCAAGAAGGTCCCAGAACCAGAGAACATCCCCTCCTCCACCTTAGACATGCTGATTCTGGGCATCGCAGTCAATTGCGCCTACACTACAAAGATCATGGTAAGCCTGAGAAAAGCATTGTGCCTCTAAAAT
This sequence comes from Plectropomus leopardus, assembly GCF_008729295.1. NCBI lineage: Eukaryota > Metazoa > Chordata > Actinopteri > Perciformes > Serranidae > Plectropomus > Plectropomus leopardus. Next base: position 9,301,991 of record NC_056484.1, read on the forward strand.
ACACTATGAATATTGCTTTTCCTGTCTCATCCTTACTCTCGTCTCTCCTTTTCCTTCAGCCTCCAGAGAAAGAAGGGGGCCTGCCAAGGCAGGTGGGCAACAAGACCGAATGTGCCTTGCTTGGCTTTGCTAAAGACCTGAAGCGCGACTACCAAGTTATACGAAATGAGATCCCTGAAGAGAAATTGTACAAAGTTTACACCTTCAACTCAGTCCGCAAGTCTATGAGCACTGTGTTGAAGTTGGCTGATGGCAGCTACCGCATGTTCAGCAAAGGGGCCTCAGAAATTCTCCTGAAAAAGTAAGTAAACTGCTTTCATGTTTTTTTTTATATTGCACGGTGTCGTCTATGCAGGGCTTGACATTAAGGCTTGTTGGCTTGTCTGGGAAAAAGCACTGCAGTCACGAGCAACATGCAGTGGTGGCTGATCTGCTCCATAATGAGCTTTATGCCTTTGCTGTGATAGTTTTATACACGAGATAGACAGTAGCTAAAGAAGAGGCACTGAGGACACCAGCACTTCTATGAAAAAATTAGGGATTTTCAACTAGAAGCGCTTGGAGTGGCCGCATAAAAATCGCGGGTGCTCTGGAAAAAAATGACGGGTGCAGAGCTTTTTCTCTTGGTGGCTGCATTCAGCTACATATGATATCTCCTCATTGGTGCCCAAGTTTTCCATAAAGTAGGAACTACACTCGGTTCAAACATTTTTCCTATAGAAGGCTTCATTTAGACTTCACAAGCCAACGAAGTGCCAGAGAAAGCACCGAACAAAACAGCTATGCTACAAACACAGCTAACTGGAGAGGGAGGAGAGCTAGCTCAGAGACGGTAAGTGCTGTTACTGACAGTGGCAGTGAGCAGCACCTGTCAGGCACCCATCACATAGCTGCCGAGCTGAGCGGCACCACTATGGCACTTTGTCAGCATTTGAGAGACACCTCCCTCAACCTGCTGTCAGCTAGGAGAGAATTGTGCATGTTAGGTTTTGTAAAAAAAAAAAAAAAAGTTAAACAGAATTTGTTTGTCATTGTTATAGGCATTTGTTCAATTACTATTATTTTTTGTTCCTTTTCATGTCAAAACAGGTGAAATTGTAACCTTGATGGTCCAAAAAAAATGTAAGGCTGCTGACCTGCTGTGACAACAAACCATGCACACTCCTCTCCTCATTGACAGCAAAATGTGAAAGTTACATGCAGCCACATATACCAAAGTCATACATTGAATTACATATTTGTTTACACAGCTGGCATGCTTTCAGCTGTATGTTCGTTTGAATTCTGTTTGGCATACAAACAAAAATTGTAAGTTATTGACAAGTAACTTTTGTGCCTGGATAAGTGAAAGGTGAATTTACTTGTCTGAAAAACAAGTGCAAGTAAATGCACTTACAAGTTAATGTCGAGCCCTGGTTTATGTTTATATTCGTGTTTCACTCAGAATTTCACACTGAAGGGAAGAAGTCTGATCAGTTCTTACCACGTAAATTATTCTACTCAATGAAAGGTTATTTTGTAGATTTTTTCACTTTTTCCAGCTGGCCAGACTTTGCAGTAAATGATATGTGTAATGGCTTAAGCAGCTAAGAAGTTCAAGTGCGTCCCACCCAAGCCCCTTACTTTGCGACTTAAAAACAGGCGCTAAGAAAATGAGCCGGTAACAACTCTGTAAGCCTCTTAACCAAGCAGGCTTCTTTTAACCCACAGAAGGCTTAGTGTGACTTCTCACTACTGCAGCTCACCATTCAAATGCTTTGTCTTCTACCCTGCCCTTAAGTCTTTATCTTATCTAAAATATTTTCTCCATCTTCTCCTCCTTCATCCATATATCTCAACTATATCTGTCTTAATGTGTGTCTTCCTCTGGATATTCCCCTCTTTCTTTTTGCCCTCTCCTCTACACTTGCATATTAATATGTTCTCTTTTCACCTCCCAGGTGCTACAAAATCCTGACAGCAAACGGTGAGTCTAAGGTGTTTCGCCCTCGGGACCGAGACGACATGGTTAAGAAAGTGATCGAGCCCATGGCCTCAGAGGGCCTGAGGACCATCTGCCTTGGGTACAGAGATTTCCCCGCCACTGAGGGAGAGCCTGACTGGGACAATGAAAATGATATACTCTCTGGACTGACCTGCATCAGTGTGGTTGGCATTGAGGACCCTGTGAGGCCCGAGGTTAGTAGCTACTTGTGTCAGAACGCACGTCAGCATGAGGTTATATCACAATTATTTAAGTTCAAACAGGTGCAGAGAACTTAATTTCGTAGACTATACTCAGTAGTATATAATCATAGGAACAGTTCACAATGCAAATACAACTTGCTTGTAGGGACATCAGGATATTTGCTGCTAAGAAGACTTTTTGGTGCTGCCCAAAGAGATTTCAGCCAGCACCAAATTCATAAGAATTTAGAATAAAAATCAGCTACTAAAATCCTCTCCAAATTTAATTAATATTTTATTGTTTTATGGCAGATTATCGAACAACTGTTGAATAAGCAGAACATAAACTAAATGAGACCTCTCTAAGTTCCAGCAGTCAACTCCTGCCCACAGCAGCCAACTTTTGCACATACAGCCGGCTCTGGATAAACCAGCCTAACTGCCCGAATGCTCTGCTGTAAAGTTAGTGCTAATGGGAGTGAGGAGTTTCTGTGGTTTGAAATGAAATATGAAAGATGAACTGTTTGTCCTTGAGAAAATTCTCTTTCACAGTAGGTGCATATATAACAGTCAACTGAGACTTGTAGAATATTGCAGAATTTATACAAAAAAAAAAACAAAGACATGGACGGGCATTCTTATTCAGGTAAATAAAGGCTGTTTTTATTCTGGTAAAAAACTTAAAAATGCTGAAATAGAAAAGGTAAATGAACTAGAACTCATTAAGTGCCTTTTTAGTCCTTTAATGATGCATCTCACAGCTTTTTCAGCTGCACAATCTGCTCTGTCAGCTCGATGTTATTTGTTAGTATCTGCTGCCCTAAGGATCACGTTATGTTGTACATGTTGTTTGTACATGTTGTATGAAATGTCTGAGAGCGTTTATACCTGATCTGAAGAGCAGGCCATCATAGCCTTTGGCATCAAAGGCGGCATGAAAAACCAGCCGTCATAGCTGTTGCAAACAGTGACAGAAACAGTTGTGTCAAGAATGATAAAAGAGCTTAAAAGACATCTTCAAACCCTGGCTCCTCTCTCACCTTTGCACAGCTGGCCAATCACGGCATCACCATCCGACAAGCACTTCTGAAGAAGCATACTGGCAGCTTTAATGGGTTCGCTTGCGCTCCACTGGGCTGCTGAGCACCCAGACTCTCTGAGTAAAGCAAGAAAATTGAATGACAGGAGATGCTGCATCAGCCATTTCTGAAACTGAGGAGTGGCTCCACTCAGATACTGAACCAATACAGGAGTTATGGTATTGAGGCTTTTGAGGGAGTGGTTCAACAGTGAGACAACTAAATGGATGTTTGAGATAGAACTGAGTCAGTAGATAGCTCGATAATCCCCTTCTTTCATTTATTTTGGCTTTTTGCCATTTGGTGCTGGGCAGGTAGCATACACTCAGCTTGTTCTCTGAAATAACTACCTGTGGTTTGGTGAGACTCCATCATACAGTCTTTTATAAATCTAAACCTGAACAGTGAGATAAAAGCTGCATGGAGCTGCAGTTTCATGAATGACCATTTCACAAAACCTGAACTTTAATTTAAATATTCCCAGTGATATGCAAAACACGCATTTCCTCATACATTGTGTTTCCGCTTTCCCTCAGGTCCCAGACGCCATCAGGAAATGCCAGCGTGCTGGTATCACAGTGCGGATGGTCACTGGGGACAACATCAACACAGCTCGAGCCATTGCCACAAAGTGCGGCATCCTCCAGCCAGGAGATGACTTCATCTGCCTCGAGGGCAAAGAGTTCAACCGAAGGATACGCAATGAAAAAGGAGAGGTGGGCCGCAGCAAAATACTGAATCTCAGAGACCGTTGGAAATGTATTATGGGATTCTATTAGAGTTTTGTTTCATTTTCTAGATTGAACAAGAACGCATTGACAAGATCTGGCCCAAACTACGAGTACTGGCTCGCTCCTCCCCCACAGACAAACACACTTTAGTGAAAGGTACCTTTGTTAATCCCGTGTTAGTATAAACCCTGATGGATAGTCATTTATTGTTTAGGACTTCAAAGTTTCATTTTGAATATTCGTGTTTTACTTTTCTAGGTATTATTGACAGCACAGTGCTGGAACAAAGACAAGTAGTAGCAGTAACAGGAGACGGTACCAATGATGGTCCTGCCTTGAAGAAAGCAGATGTTGGCTTTGCCATGGTGAGTTTTCTTTGTGTTTGCGATCTTTAATTACACTAGAGGTCTAGGAAATGGTGCGGACCTGACCAAAACAATAATTTTACAGTAAGACTAGGTCTGTTTATCTCCTGATTTGACATTATTGTGATACTTGGGTGTCAGTTGGATATGTATCATGGGTATTGTGATTTGTTATAATGATTATTGTCATTTCCATTTACCTTTTTAACACTGCTCCATGGGAAAAAAGATAAATTATTTACATCTAGAGACAATATAACATTAGACACTGCACATCACAAATCAGTCTTTCTGACTTGTATATCAGCAGCATCATGAACTCCATAGAAGAGTGGTAAATAAAATTAAAACTGTTTTAATGGTCTTATTTTTAACAATTTTATTTCAGTTAAGCACTTTGTGACCTTCCTCAGTTAAAGACGCTGTATTAAATTAACTATATTTATGATAATGTATATTATATGTACAATAGAATAAAAAGTTTTAAGTAAAACTAAAACTGCTACATTAAGCTGTCCCTGCTCATCAAGCTTGCAGTGTTTCATTTTGGGGTTTTTTTATTTTTTTATGGGCTGGGCTAGCTGAATTCGAGAAGCTGACAGTCTGTGTCCTCTGCCATTGTGTGCTTTCTCGCTTCAGATTTGTTTTTCTTGATACAGATATTACAACAGGTTACTCATAGATTACCACCATAAAAGCGGCAACTTATTTTCTCTTCTGCATTTGAATTATTTCAATTCAGGCATTGGAAATGTAATTTAAAAAGTTGTGAAAAGACACATTGCCATACTTTTATAAATCTATTTTTCCCATCCCTTCGTAATACTGGTGATTTAGAAACATGAGAAATGTAAATGTTGTGATCACATTTTAGCATATTCTTGATCATTATACTTTTTTCGCCTCCAGGGTATTGCCGGCACAGATGTCGCCAAGGAGGCATCTGACATCATCCTGACTGACGATAATTTCTCCAGCATTGTTAAGGCTGTCATGTGGGGACGCAACGTTTACGACAGCATCTCCAAATTCCTCCAGTTTCAACTGACTGTCAATGTGGTGGCTGTCATCGTAGCATTCACAGGAGCCTGCATCACACAGGTTAGCAACAATGAACTCGGTTTACATTAAAAAAACAGGCACCAGTTTGAAGAATTTAACTGTGAAAGGTTTTGCCCACTAGGTCACACTTTGACTCAACAGACTTAAATAAATCTTAAATAAATGAAGTTTTCAGTTCAAAAGCTTGTTATAAAGAACTTAAACTAAATTTAAAAAATAACTATATATACAGAGAGAGAACTGTGAATCTTGAAACTGTCTGTATTTAATTTCTTAAGAAGCATATTTATTGAATCATGCATTAGAAATTCTAAGCACCTGTGAAATGATTTTTTAATTTCTGTCTTTTTTAATTGCCATGAACTGTGCTTTGCAGCACGATTCATTGATTTAAGTGTCTTCTTTTGTCTCTCTGCCAAAATAATGCATATCTACCTAAATATTCAATATATTTCTCAGACCTAGCTCCTTTTATACCTGCAACCTTGAATTTGTCTGAGCATTACTTGAAGGAGCTATATGTGAGAACGCAAATGTTAAAATCAGTTGGATCAGACATAAAATGAACTTTATCCTGCCAGCTCCCAAGGACAAAGTCCATGTTATGTCCAATTTAGCCCATGTGTGAATAGAGCAGGTCATTGTCCGGAGAATACACAGCGAGCAAGTGAGTGTGTAGATGACGTTTCTATCATGCGGCTTGGAAAAAATTGACAGCAAACAAACATGCGAGGGTGAGGAGGAAGCATCATTAACACAAAGACTGCAACAAAAATATCATAGTGGAGAGACAACAAGATTTGGAATTTTCTTTTAGTCAGGGCCAAAGCCGAAATTGTCAGACAAATTCAAGGAACAGCTAAACACTCGGTTTTAATGACCAAATATCAAAATGGTTACGGGGTCACCCTGGGATGCATCGATATTTTCTAACTTGAATTTGTTCATGCTCTGCGAACAGATTTAGAATTACCTCAGACCATGCATACGCACAAATTACAAAGGTCTGGCTGTCTTAGGAAATGTGAACACACACCTGTTAAGAATGATTAAGGTAAGAACAAAAACAGCTGGTGCGCATGTGTCATGAATCCCACAGTAGTTTTGCGGGTGCGCGTATTCTATGTGCAGAGTATGAATGTTTCTACGCACATACTAGTAAATGAGGCCCATTGTCTGGAGTTCATATGAGAAAACGGCAAGTGATAGACGGGAAGTGTTATTTTCATTCCTCACTCTTTCCCCCTCTTCTCAGCCTAATTCAGTGCCTCTCTCTTTCTCTCTCTCTCTCTCTCTCTCTCTCTCTCTCTGCCTCCAGGACTCTCCACTGAAAGCAGTCCAGATGTTATGGGTCAACCTCATCATGGACACCTTTGCTTCACTCGCCCTCGCCACAGAGCCCCCTACAGAAGCCCTGCTGCTACGGAAGCCATATGGCCGCAACAAGCCTCTCATCTCCCGCACCATGATGAAGAACATCCTGGGTCAGGGAGTTTTCCAGCTAATCATCATCTTCACTCTGCTCTTTGCCGGTAAGAAGCCACACTGGGCGTAGTTGGCGTGTACACAGAGCTAATGGACTTATTGTGCGTCCTCGGTTTATTTGAACACTTCTCCCTCACTACTCCTGCAGGAGAGAAATTGTTTGACATTGACAGCGGCAGGAATGCACCCCTCCACGCCCCGCCTTCAGAACACTACACCATTGTCTTCAATACCTTTGTACTGATGCAGCTTTTCAACGAGATTAATGCCCGAAAGATCCACGGGGAAAGGAATGTCTTTGAAGGGATCTTCAACAATCTTATCTTCTGTAGTATTGTCTTTGGTACCTTCGTCATCCAGGTAAAGTAGACTGGAGACTTCAGTGGCTAGATTTTTGTGAATGTGCTTAGGAAAAAAAGATGGTCAGTCTCAAGAGACTTGCAACCTGCAAATGTTTAATCTTAAAGTTTGGTCTCTAATTATCTCCTTCTCTCTTCCTGCTCCTTTAGATCATCATCGTGCAGTTCGGAGGGAAGCCATTCAGCTGCGTGGCTCTGACCATCGACCAGTGGCTATGGTGCACTTTCTTAGGCTTCGGCTCTTTAATATGGGGACAGGTATGATGTGACCATACTGCTGAGCTTCACCTTCAAGTAGGCAGAGACAGATATATGGAATGACACTGCCCCCTTGTGTTGGAGCTGGCATAGTGGGAGCAAGAAGGTGTTATTTATCAGTTTTTTTCTACAGCTATAAAGATAATGGTAAACTCACCAATTCAAAATTAATATTAAATCAAATTATAATTAATGAGGTGGTATAGTTGTACTGCTCAGTACATAGCCTCAGTTAGATTTTTATGAAGAAATCTGAATTTGTGACAATGTTATGGAACATTAAAGAGTTCCCACAGTCATGGAAAACCTAGAAAAGTCATGGAATTTCACAATCTCTTTTTCCAGGCCTTGAGAAGTTATAGAATTTGTAAAAAAAAAAAAAAAAAAATTGGAAAGTTTTGGAAAAGTCATGGAATTTTGTTTTGTATAATGAAATTAATTGTTATGGAAATCCTCAGCAGTTAACTCGCCATGAAGTAACTTAAGAAATTTATTTTCTATAAATTAGCTGTTGACATACTGTAGCTCTAATATGCGTTGATGGGGGCTGCACAATATGTAGTTCAGCAATAAAATAAAAATCAAGGAAATGACCTGGGGAAAAAAAAGCTATAATGAATTATTGATTAAATAAATATGTAAGTAGAATAATTACTCTTCTGGACATTTTTATCTTCAGCTTTTTTTTTTTGTAATTTGGATTTGCAGGACCTGTCTTGCCAAGTTGCTCATTTCCTACTTCCTGTTTTCAAAAGAAATCAAACCCGTTTGCTCAGGTGCCAAAGGTCTTAAGTGCTTGTGAGAAGCACCTGAGCGCAGCAAAAGACAACTGATACTGAGCCAGGTTTCAGAGGGTCAGTGTCCCAGATGTAAACCCAGAAACGTGTCTTGGTCTGCCGTAATGAAATGCCACTTCTCCTCGCTGAAGAGTGTGATATTATCATATGTTTGCGCCGCTCATGTAAATCCTGATGTCTTCCAGGTTATTTCTACGATACCTACCAGCCGCTTAAAATTCTTGAAAACGGCGGGCCACGGCACCCAGAAAGAAGAGATACCAGATGAGGAGCTGGAGGAGCTGGACGACATGGACGAGATCGACCATGCTGAACGGGAGCTCCGCCGAGGCCAGATCCTCTGGTTCCGAGGCCTCAACCGCATCCAGACTCAGGTAACAATCCATAGACCGTCCTGCACAACACCGCACCCAACGACAAGGGAAACTAAAGCCATAAACCCTTTAACTGTCTATTGCTCTTCCAGCTTAAAATCTATGTTTTGTTCCTTCTCTCGGCATTCTTAAAGAATGGCTTGTTCCCTAAAAACAAATTTTCCTGTTCTGCTTGTGGGCTAAAGCGGGTTCCTATGCCTATTTCTGACTGAATCTATCTGCTAAAACACGACTAGTTTGAAGGTACTGATGAGAGCTATTGGACTGGATGGGAAGCACAATAGAACAGCTGGATGTTCAGAGTATTGGCATGGCTATAGTAGGAGGTATGGAGGGATTCTGCAGAGAAAAGAGTGAAAGTGAGTTCAGAGCTCCCTCCAATCAGTGCCTTTAAACCCAGCAGCCCCCCCCCCCTTTCTTCTCTCTTTAACTGTAATGCCTAAATCCAATTTCCAAGTGACAATTTTCCTATGGTTACTGGTGCCTTTTCTTTATTTTTCTCTCTTTTCTCTCTCCTCTGGCTGTGTTGTGTTTTATTTCCTCTGGGCTTTTTCTCCTGTCACGCTGTCTGATTCTTTGCAGATGGATGTAGTGAGTGCGTTCCAGAGTGGAACTTCCTTTCAGGGGGCTCTAAGGCGGCAGGCCTCCAACTCCAGCCAACAACAGCACGATGTAACCAATGTTTCTAGCCCTACACATGTAGCCTTTTCTACTACTACCACTACTGCCACTGCCGCCAACACCGCTTCTGCCACTGTGGGGTGTGAGTGCGTGTTCTCCTCTAGTGCATGAGACTTTTTTTTTTTTATCTCTTCTTTTCTTCTAACATCTTCCTCCTCCACTCTTCTTCTCACCTAACGTTGACACTTTTACTCTCTCATGCCTCTCCTAATGTCCCAAAAATGACACCAAAAATACATCTTCCATATTGCTTCGATAACACTGCTGTATATACATATATATATATGTACCCCGTAACAAGGTCGCTTCTAGTGTCAAGGTGTTTTCTCTGTGTCATCATGTTTTCTGTTCTGCTTCTGCTTTGGTCTCAGAAATGGAGAAGTGTCACTGTTATCTCAGATTAAGTGTACTGTTTGACACAAATTCTATATTCTGGATTGAGCATCACCAGGTTTGTGTGCAGCTGCCTCAGTCTGCTCTGTGCCCCTGTAGCACCCATGGGTCTGTGTCGCAGCTCTCTAGTCCCTAGCCGGGTAAATGTTTTGAGTATATGCCCATGATCACGGCCTAAAACAATAGAGACAAACCACGACACGGACCTCTGTGAGAAAATGTATCAGAATGTCAGTGGATGTCTTTGTCAGTCAGTAATATAATAATGATGACCCTTTTTTCCTCCAGCTGTGACTGTTTCTGGTGGGTTTGTTGAAGAAAAAAAAGAGAGGGTGTTAAGAGAAAAGGGTGGCAAAAGAGTGTGTAGATAGTGACGTGGTGGCAAAAAAGTGTGTAGAGACAGAGGGTGGCAAAAAAGAGTGCTTTGAAAGAGACGGTGGCAAAAAGAGTGTGTAAACAGAGAGCGAGGGTGGCAAATAGAGTGTTTAGAGAGACAGTGGCAAAAGAGTGCGTTGAGAGAGAGATGGTGGCAAAGGAGAAGCTCCAATAGCACCCTATAGACCATCTCAAGGCGTCTTTTAGCTGTTCCACATAGACTTTCGGCACGTAAACAGTATATGAAACTCTGAACTTCAGAAATGGTAGTTTTAGGAGCCTTCCTCTCAAGGGTAGGTTGTTCTCTTTGACAAAGTGTGAACTTGATGTTAGAAACAAAAGTCTGTAAAAGCTGCTCACCCAAAAAAACAAAAAAAACAAACATGTGCATAGCATGGATTGCAGCGATCAAACCAAAGAACTGGACACCTTTGGGGAAACTCCAGGTTCTGTAGCGCTCATTTAATCACCTGTGAGTAAGCTGAGTTAACCTAATGATTGCTAGCCAACAGTCTACAGATAGTAAGAGGAGCATTTGTGAGTGCTGTGTTTCTGTCTTGTCATTTTATCCCCCCCCCCAATAAACTTGCTGGGAAAAATAAAATAGCGCTAAAGACCCTGGAGTGTCCCAATGTGGTCCAGTTCTTTGTTTGGCCGCTATAATCCACGCTTTGCGCTGGTTTGTTTCTTTATTTTTGACATCAAGTTTGTCCCTTGTTGAAGGGAACAACATACCTTTCAGCAGCAAGGCACTGACACAAATTTTGCCATTTAGGAGGGCTGAAGTTCAGTGTTACATAGGCTGCTTTCATGCAGTAATCGCAGGACAGGAAGTCAAAAGGGCCGACCACATGGAGATGCATCACAGCAGGTGCGACCGCTCCGAAAATGCCTTGGAAGCGCATCTGGAAAAACAGCTGGAGGTGCCTGTGGAGCAGGGCTGCGTGCTTGTGGCCAAAAGTGGCATAGATGAGCGGTGCAACTCCGCGCCTTGAACAGAAAGAGTTGAAAATTTTTTATTTTTTATGTGCACCTAAAAACCACCAAAAAAATGCGCACCACCAAAAAGTGCCTGCCAGGGGCGCTGTAAAACAGGGAGACAATGGATTTGCTGGCAACGCTTTTCTAGCAATGTGTCTCGGTGTGATTGGCCTCTAAGTGAAACAAGAATGTTGTTTCCTCACAACCTAAAGACGCCTTGAAACAGTCTGTAGCGGATGAACAGCTGCAGCTGACATGACTTGTCTGCTGGTGTGTTTGCGAGGCTGTGTATGGTTTTGAAAGGTCCGACAGCATTCGTGCTAGTCGTCCATTGGCGTAGAAGATCACTACATGGAGAGCGGACACGGATCATTTTCACGATGGTATTTTTTTTTAAAGGTGCCCTTCCAAGAAGTGTGTGACTCCTTTTTCTCTTTCAGATCTTCCCAGGCAGACCATCTGACCCTCAGTGGATGTTAAATGTCTAACAGATGTCATGAAAAACAGCTTAAAAGAATAAACGACTGTGTGCTCTTAAATGTAAACATGTGGGACTTCCCCTGACACATTTTACTGCAGATCTGATGTTTTTTCCTTTGCATGTTGAAAAAATTATGCAACTCTGCAGCAATGTTTAGGTCTCTGTCTCAGGTGGAAAATCTCTCAGACCTATCGGGTGCTTCCCCTTCTAAACTCTGAATTTTTCTTTCCAGGTCGCTCTAAAAAGCCCTTTTTCTTAAAGTCTTTTTCTATGTAAATACTTGTTTGTTGGCAGAATGTGTCCACCTGGCAACATGTTGCCCCGAAAAGACTGAACCCCCACTGACTCCCAACATATTCTTCTTTAGATTCTGTGAAATGTGTCATGGGCTATACTCAAAGGTTTACTACCATTGAACACAAGGTAGCGCCGCGCTCTGCATGGGTTCAAAGTCTCTGGTCTCGTTTGTGAGTTTTTTCTCTTTGTGCTGTTTTTGACATGTATACCAGCTTGTAGACATGCTTGGCTGCCGCAGCTTTTTTTGTTTTTACTCCACAAACATAAGCTGTAACTGACCACCCCTTTCTTTCTTTCTGTCTCTTTCTCTCCATCTGCCTCTCTTCCTGTGTCCCTTTCTCTCTGTCTCTTCCTGTCTTCTCTATCCTCTCTTTTCCTACGCATGTCCAACCAAAGTCAACTCTTGTGTCCAGCCTCTGTCCTTTTTTCTCTTTTCGGATGTGTTCTAGTCTAAAGAACAACATTCCTCTTGTCTATTAGTTCCCTTTTGCATTTTGATTAATCAGAAACAGGCGTCTCTACCAAGTGTTTTGTGACATACTACCACTGAACTCACAAAAAAAAACCATTGCATCGAGTTTGACACTGGTTTGTACCCCAAATCTTGAATCTACAACATGAATTTTAAGATAAATTTTTCTACAAGCACAGAGTCGAGTATCACATTTGTCTCCCGGATGCAACGCCAAGTTGTCTATCTTGCGGAAACCTTTGTTTTAACGAACACTGTGATCTGAACTGGATCTTTAGTGGCTTGAAGCACAGTCCGTCACACACTACTGCAACCTGAAGTCTTTTTTAAAGCCTCAAGTCCAGCTTGTGCTTTTACTTGTGGAGTTAGCATGAGGATTTTTTTACCACCGGATGGGTTTTAAATTCAGCAACATGTCTACATTTTGATTTCAGTATATACAGTATTCTCGAATAAATACAGAGATAAAGACAGTGTCTGGTCTTAGTTAGAGGACAGAGTCTGCATGGAGGAAAACAGTCCTTTCACCCAAAAGAGTTTTTTAAAGTCACATAAATGACACTTTTCCATTTGCTAAAGATATTATTAATTGAATTAGTATTATTTATTTATTATTAATAGACCAGCACATTTTAGTGTATTCTATTCGCATTTTTGAGTATAGCAGCAGCACTTATGTTATTCAGTGTTTTGATGATGTGCGTTATCACAATTTGCTACCTGAAATTATCGAATTAGTGTGACTTAGTTTCTGTTGACATTAAATGAAGTGTTTTTTATGATGAAAAAATTACTGTTTCTTTAAATGGAGTTTGGCGATAGCGATTACGAGGCTGTTTTTGGTGAAACAAAAAGGATTTTATTCTTCAAGAAAAAGGTCCATCTCTTTCAATAATCTTGTCAGACACTTCTAATTACAATCTGAGCCTCTCAGTGGCAAAAACAAGTGCCTGTATTGGATGTTAATTGACGGTGCGAACATTCCCTGAGTGTTTACATTGCAGCCAGTTTTACTGCTGCTCTCAACATTGGACAGATTTAAAATGTTGTTCCCATTAGTCCCATAGATGCAAGAACCAGGGAGAATAGGGTTGAGGTTGGAAAAAAAATGGATTTTTATGTTAACTCGATTTGCAGAAAGCCACGCATCAACTCTTCTTCTTCTTGTTTTCCTCTTCAGTTTTAAAAGGTTTTGACATTTAGTGGCCGTTCCCCTAAATACCATCTGTATCTGTTGTCAGGACAGAGGCTGACTCAGAGAAACAGGAAGTGACACAGATGAAACTGAAAGGAATTTCACAGAAGAATTTTGCTGCCCCTGTTTACACTTTTATGTCCCAAACTAGTGTGAACTTTTGGGTGGTTTCCAGGCTAACATAGTCTATACAATGGGTAAAAAAAAAAAACTTAGTTAACTGGTATTCCAAGTTGTGAAATTCCAACTTGGCATAACTGCACACCTGCACGAGAGTTTTCCCCCTCACTGAATCTTTTTGCCCCTAAAACTCACCTAATGTTGACCCAATAAAACCTGCGCCCTCGGTTTTTTATCTGTGTTGTTATCCAGGTGTTAAAATTCAAACTCGCACATGTATCATTACCAAACGTGACTAAACGTCTGCTCCCTGTCCCTTCTCCGTCCCTCCAGATCCGGGTGGTGAATGCATTCCGCAGCTCCATCTCCCTCTATGAGGGGCTGGAGAAGCCCGAGTCGCGATCATCGATCCACAACTTCATGACCCACCCTGAATTCCGGATAGAGGACTCTGAGCCCCATATTCCCCTCATAGACGACACTGACGCGGAGGACGACGCTCCCACCAAGCGCAACTCCGCCAGCCCCCGCAACGTCACACCCACGCCCACACCGACGCCGCCGTCGCCCTCACCCTCGCCCACCACCATCGCCCCCACCACGCCGGTGTCTCCCTCCCCGAACCAGAACAATAACGCTGTGGAGAGCAGTAACCACCTCCTCCCAGAGGGCCCCAAATCAGGAACCCCCTCGGCCCCGGGGAGCCCCCTACACAGCCTGGAGACCTCCCTTTGATCTGACCACCACCACTTTTCTACCCCCCCGCCACCAAGGAGCTCGACTCAGACACTGACAAACGGACACTTTGAGAAGAGAGACGACGGAGAGCGGAGTCTTGTGTGAGCTTGGCTTGGGCTGGACTAAAAGAACAGCAAACATTCAGAGGAATGTACGGCTTGGTGTGGATGCTTTGGTCTTCTTTTATTTTTGGTTCTTATTAATACCCCGCTGCAACACAAGGACTCAGTCTCCACCCCTCCCTCCTTGGTAACTTTTTGTTTTTCTCGGTAAACAAGGGGTGATTATAAACTCAGATTGAAAGTGACCTGTTTTTATTATTCTATTATTATTATTATTATTTTAATTGAGAAGGGGAGGTCGTCCTCCTGGCTTGAAGATCGTCTGTAAGAATTTACGAAAGAACCTTTAGCTTCTCTTTTATCTGAATGGTGTTGTATATTTATCTCTTTGGCCCTTGCTCATTCAAAACTTATTTCTGCTCCATTGGCTGTTAATATTTTGAGTTTATTTATGTTTTTGGAAAAAGCAGGTCTGTTTACAAAGTTTGTAGATACTTTTTTTCTGTTTGTAGGCAAAAGAGCTTCCTGATGTATGATGCAGAAAACTGGGACAGAATAAAAAATGAATGAGAGGATTATTTCAGATACTGCTGTATTTTCAGGAAAAAAAGGGTGTTTCTATTGAAACTTAACTATTTTTGCCTGCAAGTTTTATTTGTTATATATTTGTAGATAAATGTAGAACCTTCTAGCCAAACCGATAAACACTAAGGCTTGTATAGAAAAAGAGGTCCACAAGAGGGCGAGGTGCTTTTCACAGGAGCCGGGGAAAGACAATTTTAGGGCCTCTGTCCACTAACATCGCTATAAATATTTACTTCTTCCATTTCTTCGATAGTTTTCATGTGCACAAAAACCTTCTGGAGTTCTGGATTCTCTTTTCATTCATTACGTTGTGTTCAAGGATTTCCACATGTTGAAAGGTTCACTCATTAAAGGGAGAATATATCTGGGTCTGTGTTTAGCAAGCATCTCAGAGAAGAGTCACGCTGAAACAAAGTCTTACCTCAGAGTCGGACGTGAGGTCCTTATGAAGAGTCCTACAGTCAGCAGCAAGTAGAAGTTTTCCTTTTTAGATTTTTGTGGTTTTACACTTTGGACAGTAACACGAGAACATCATGTAGTAGCTGTTTTTAGATGCATTCAAACGAGGCTGATTTTCATGATTTGATGCACTGCTTTTGCACGTTAAAGGGAATGTTCAGATTTTTGGGGGGTTTTTTGAGTTGTGTTGGGTATGATATGGAAGCTAAGTAACGTAGTGCTGTGGATGTGGGCCTGCAGCAAAACTTATTGTAGCCACCTAAAAAAACAGTAAAAATAAATTCAAAGATAAAAGACAAAAAATAGAAAAGAAAAAAAAGTCCAAATCAGTTTCAGTGTACGCTAGAATTTGAATATTTTCATCACTTTGCTTCCATTTTTTTCAGATGGGAATCACTTAACATTAAGGTAGTTACATTGCTTTCTTCAAATCCAAACTCCATGAAGAAAAACAGGACTTTAACACGGCTGAACACAGGAGCTGCTGCTCCACCACGGCATCAGTCATTTTTTTTAGTTTTTGTTATTGGATAACTTTGGTGTTAAAAAGAGTTAGTTTGGATTCACCAAAGTCACAAAATCCCTCAAACTAACGAAATGATCGAGGCAGCGGTAGACCAGCTGCTCCTGTGTTCAGCGAGCTAAAATCACTGTTTTTCTCAATGGAGTCTGGTGGCTCTGACAAGAGCAAAGATGGGGAACTGAAAAAGCTCACCCGTCCAAACGGGCTATTTGACCAAAAGGTAAAGTGCTGAAAATACTCTTAACATAGCATACATTCAATCTGATATTGATTTATTTGTTTTAGTATATATATAGGTGGGATTTTTTTGTAGGTGGCCAAAAATGATTTGTTGTTGACCCCTCCACAGCAGTACATTGCTTAGCTTCGGTGTCTCACGCCAGCCTGCTTCTTCAAACTGGGGACGTACAGACTGACGTCTTCTGTGTGTAACACACTGACTATGGATCAACCTCACGTCAAAAAATCCAAACTTTCCCTTTAAGTCTAAAAATTAGTTTTTTTTGCCAAAGCTCATTAAAACACTAAAATAACTTACATCTTTTTTTTTCTTTACGACCACTTGAGTTAAAAGTAACGCTGTGTTGCCTATTTATTAAGACAGACTCAACGTGAATGTGCCTTGGCTACAACCACAATTTAGACTACGCTTTGTCCCGTCATTACATCACCGATGACATCACTGTTACTCCTACAGCTCAGCGTAGGACCAAATAATCCTCGCTCTGATCATTCTGGGCCAGTCGATTTTTCTCTCTCTGGATGCTTGATAAATACAGACCCTGGTCATCTTTTTTTTGTTGTTTTTTGTTTTGTTTTTATGTTTCTTTTGGTTTATAAATTGGTGCGTTTAATTCAGCAACCCCCCCTCACCCCCCCCCAATGTACAATATTGACATTTGTTTACTCAGGCATAGAAAAAGTATTTAATTTAACAAATCTGTAAAGAGAGAACCTTTCGACTTCAGACTTTGTGTATTTAGATAGTGAAACATCGTCTTGGTTAAAACAAAACAACAAAAAAAAGCAAGCAAATTATTTTCATATTTCATTCAGTCTTTTAAGATCTTGCCTTAGGAAAAACTTAATTTCTCCGAGTTCTGGTTTGTTGATGTTTTAAAAATCCGTAAGACTCCTTTCACCATGGATAAATGTTCATTTGGTTAGTTTGTAAAATATTTTTGACACCTGATGTACTGGAAACGCTAAAGAATTGGACATTTGCATTTTTTTTTTTTTTTTTCAAGAATAAAGACTAGGCATACACTGGTATCTATCTGCACAGGGTACTTTATTTCATAGCGTTCCTTGGGGAATTTTGATACAAATCCTAATAAAAAAATGTACCTTTGTATTTTTATGATGACACTGATGATACCTTTCATCGTACTAAACCAATTTTGGATGATTTGACACCAATCACATTATACCGGGGGAGGGTTTTGGCCACTAAAATGTGTGTTGTTCTGGAATATTCATCTCAGGGTGCAATGGTGTGAAAGAGAACAGGCCTCTTTTAGTTTGTGTATCAACCACACTTACTTAATTACACGTTTGGGACGGCGCTTGTCAAACACACAGGATGATTTCGGGCAGCAGGCTGCACATTTTTCCTGCAGCCTTCTGGCCGCGAGGGGCCGCGGACGGGGAAGGAAGTGTTCAATCGCAACTGAGGAAATACTTTGTTTTACTTGTTTTACAGATGACAAAATAACAGCATACAAAGCGAGAAAATTGAAAAGCGGAATCCATATTAGGAGTTTGTTCTGTAGCTTCTTCCTGTAATGGGAATGAATGTTTTTCCATCTGTTTTATGGATTATTATTTTTTTATCTTTTAACATTTGGAAATAAAAGTACTTCATGTCTGTTTATCTTGAGCATTTTAAATGGATATCGTGATTGGATTTACATTTGAAACTTGTCGAGTAATGTGTATGGTTTTTAAAAATAAAAAATGTATTTAGCCTAACTGCAGGGCCATGTTTCTCATTTACTGTGCAGTATTTTTATGGAGTGGAGTTATGGATCCAAATTTGGACTGAGCACACATCAATTATAATGGGTTTTTTCAAAAGTGATATGTACTTAAACTTTGTATGTTGTTGTAAATCACATAATTATTAGAGATAGCAAATTCGAAAAACTCTGAAATTTCAATAGTTTCAATACTTTTAAACCATTTCTTTGAAACTTTTTGAAACATTTCAAAACCTAATGACACCGGTCTTATGCAATACTACAGTTAGTTTGTAGAACATTTTAATAATAATAATAACAATAATAATAATAATAATAATAATAATAATAATAAAAATAAAAATCTTTTTGGACTTAGAGGCTCCATAACGAACATAAGGCTGAGACTAACTATAGCAATAATACACTGGTGCCCATGCTTGGAGTCCTGATGCCCACTAGATGTCGCCAAAGCTTGCATTAAAAAGAATGTGAAACATATGTCACTTAGTCAGCAGTTGTCAGTTCATTCATGAATAGAAAAAAAAGGAATCCGTATGGCGAGGCAAAGCAGTTTTATTCAAAACGTGCATTTTATACACAGAAATAGACTCAAGCTGCTGCACAGATAAATTAAAAAAGCACAATGCAAAGCCAAAACAATACAATTTAGATGTAAAAAATAAAATAATAATAATAATAATAATAATAATAATAATAATAATAAAAATAATAATAATAATAATGATAATAATAATGACTTGATTAAGGACACTGAGAAAGGTAACAAATGAAAAAAACACATCAGTGTTCATATAAAGTTCATATAAAAAGAGTAAAATTTATTTTTTTAAAAAGTTAAAGCTGTAATAGTAATAAAATCAACACCAGACCGTGAGTTTTTTAAAAATATTAAGTTAAAAGAAAAGATTTTGGGAACCACTCAGTCCAGATGATTAATCTCCATGTGACATGTAATTGCACATCCACACCAGCAGAGGGCGGTGCACTTCTCTGCGACCCCTGCTTGTCCCCTTTTCAAAAAAAAAGATGGTATATTGGGAAGAAACTGTGCAAAACCCCAAAACAAAGGCTGCATTGTGCAACACCAACCTGCACAGTTTCTTCCCCAATATAACATTTATTTGACATCCTGAGCGCACATCAATTATAACGTTTTTTTTTTAAAAAGTGATATGTACTTAAACTTTGTATGTTGTTGTAAATCACATAATTATTAGAGATAGCAAATTCGAAAAACTCTGAAATTTCGATAGTTTCAATACTTTTAAACCATTTCTTTGAAACGTTTTGAAACATTTCAAAACCTAATGACACCGGTCTTATGCGATACTACAGTTAGTTTGTAGAACATTTTAATAATAATAATCATAATAATAATAATAATAATAATAATAATCTTTTTGGACCTAGAGGCTCCATAACGAACATAAGGCTGAGACTAATTATAGCAATAATACACTGGTGCCCATGCTTGGAGTCCTGATGCCCACTAGATGTCGCCAAAGCTTGCATTAAAAAGAATGTGAAACATATGTCACTTAGTCAGCAGCTGTCAGTTCATTCATGGATAGAAAAAAAGGAATCCGTATGGCGAGGCAAAGCAGTTTTATTCAAAACGTGCATTTTATACACAGAAATAGACTCAAGCTGCTGCACAGATAAATTAAAAAAACACAATGCAAAGCCAAAACAATACAATTTAGATGTAAAAAATATAATAATAATGATAATAATAATGACTTGATTAATGATACTAAGAAAGGTAACAAATGAAAAAACACATCGGTGTTCATATAAAGTTCATATAAAAAGAGTGAAATTAATTTTAAAAAAAAGTTAAAGCAGTAATACTAATAAAATCAACACCAGACCGTGAGTTTTTTAAAAAATATTAAGTTATAAGAAAAGATTTTGGGAACCACTCAGTCCAGATGATTAATCTCGATGTGACATGTAATTGCACCTCCACCCCAGCAGAGGGCGGTGCACTTCTTTGCGACCCCTGCTTGTTGCCTTTCCAAAAAAAGATGGTATATTTTTAAGATGATCATTCTGTCTCTGTTTCGGAGAGACAGAATACGAGCACGCTGATTGGTTCCCCAACCCGTCAATAACTGTGACGCAAAACGTTACGACACGCCTTCTCTCGCTGGTGAACGTTTTAGGAACCCGGAAGTAGAAACCGAGTGAGGCGTCTTCATTTTCCCGCCTCCTTGCAAACCGTGTTTCGTTTCCGCCCTGCAGTAATGGACTGATCACCGCAGGGCGAAGGTCGCCCGGACCGCAGTCACAACATTTCTGTGAGTACTGCAGTATTTTACAGCGCGATTTCAACCAAACACACGTAATCTGAAGTAGTTTCAGTGTAGCGTTATATCGGAGCTGTGATCGGCCCGCGTGAGTCGCAGTGTCGTCTTTATATCGCTTGTTTTTAGCTAACGTGCTGCAGCGTTGAGTCCTTATTTGAGTGCCAGTGATCCCGGTTTGCTGGTTTTATGACTGGATCCGGATCAGATAACCTCGCTCAGATGCACATCAGTTTGTGGGACTGTGTAGTAATGTCAACAATGCAAGTGGGAGGCAGTAAACACGCCTCCACACGTGACCTCACCTGCAGGGAGGGGTGCACTGCTAAAGGGGTGGGCGATACGGTGCTTCAAATCACATTAAGATCCTTCAGGGTATTTTTGTGATAACGATATTCTTGATGACAAGACAAAATACTGACAATCAATTTAAATGTCAACAACATGTGATGGCAGTTCTATTTATAATAGGTTCATCAGAGCCTTTTATTCTAGTGCACCGGGTTCAAGCTGCTGTACGGAGAAATTATAATAACCAGAATAATCAGCTTTATTTATACAGAACCTTTCATACAAGAAATGCAACAACAAAGAAATGACATGCTCCACATGAAAAGACATAATAAAACCTGCATGTAGAAATAAGAAGAGAAGAATAAGAATAGAAGGCATAAAACCCACATGATCATAATTATAACATTAAGATGAAAAACATAAGGATAAAAGTATAGTGCACAGGATGCATAACATAAGATGGTAAATAAAACCCTATTCAGATAATCATAAAATAAAGCCTAACAAAATGGGGTGTATAAAATGCACAAAATTAAGGACATGCAACATTTTAAAGAGGTGCGGTAGTGTGTTAAGTGTGAAGCAATGCAAAGTAGTAAAATCAGAGCTAGTTATGAGCTTAAGTGGAGAGATTTGTTTTTAGTTTTTTTTTTAAAAATATTTAGTGATATCTGTTGGTAGTTTGAGCTTAGAAGTGTAACTGAAAAATGCTGCATCCCCAATTTTGTTTTGGCAATCCATAGGCAAAACAATACAATTTAAATGGAAAAAAAAGATAAGAATATAACTAAAATTATATCATGGTATTTCAGAGGGTATTTTTGCTATAACTTATTCTTGATGACATGACTAAATAATGAAAAATATTTTGTATTTAATCTCAATAATATGTAATGGAAATTTTATTTATAAAGTACATTTTCGCACAAATAGCTGCAAGATGCAGTACAGACCACATGTAATTGCAACAAA
This sequence comes from Plectropomus leopardus, assembly GCF_008729295.1. NCBI lineage: Eukaryota > Metazoa > Chordata > Actinopteri > Perciformes > Serranidae > Plectropomus > Plectropomus leopardus. The sequence continues at coordinate 9,323,583 of NC_056484.1, forward strand.
ATAAATGCTACTGGAGATACACAATATTGGATTCTTCAATATGCTATGTGTATTTATATCATGTCATTTTGCTGATAAATGATACCCATAAATCCACTTTTTTCCAGCCTAATTTTAGTAATCATGAAGTCTGTAGTGGAATTATCTTCATGTAATGCAAACGCTTATCATGACCAGCAGATGGCGACAAAACATGCCTTTCTTTTGAGTGTATGCAATAATCATTTATTGTGCAAAATTAGAAAAGTGCTTCAACTTCAAGGGTTTTTTTGTATATGTAAACTTAATTAAAAAATACCAAAAAAGGAAATATTGGTTTGCCAAATTGGCAGACATCAGCATGTTGGCCATTTACGCTATTTTATTTTAAAACCAATATCGTACAATACTGACGATTAACGTGCATCCCTTAATGTTCTAGTTTTATATGGCAACATAAAAATAATAGTTTGCTTTTAAACGTTCAGTAAAAGCTAAAGAAAAAAATCTTTAGTAAACAACAGTGACTCAATAATATTTAGATTCTATATAAAATATAAAAGGTGCAAAATAATACATAAAATGAAAAAAAGTCATTTTCTTGTTTCTTTTTCTCTTTTTTTGAATAGTGTTAATTTTTCGGGGTGTTTTTATTTCCCTGACTTGGGTACTTTTACAACTATTTTAATTAACATACAAGACATTTTTTAATAGTTTTATTGATTTATTTAGATCTTTCTAAATCTGGTACTTTTACTTTTTATACTTAAAGTACAATTTCCTGATTAAGCTGACTTGCTTTACTTAAGTAATATTTTTAATGTATAATACTAAGTATTTTCACAGTGTGGTATTTGTACTTTTACTCCAGTAAAGTAACCGGATACTTCCTCCAACACTGCCTGCAGGGAGTTAAATGAAGCGATCATTTACTGAAGTGCTGCGTGTGTCTCTGCTCTCAGGAGGCAGGAATGAGACTCCCCCACCGCTGAGCTCAAGATGAGAGAGTGGTGGATTCATGTGGGTCTGATCTGCATCCCGCTGGTGGCCGTCTACCTGCACATCCCGCCCCCCCAGCTCTCACCTGCCCTGCAGAAATGGCACAGTGCCGGGGAGGTGTTCAACTTCAGGGGCAGGGAGATTTTCTACAGAGGTAAGACAGGACTGTTAACTCAGCTGCACGCTCGGTAAGGGACTGTACTTAATTTTGGGGGGGGGTTGAGTTTTACATATACATATTTATATATATACACATATAGAAAAGATAAGAAAGGCAATAAGATGTAAGATGTTATTATTCCCAACCTGAGGAAATTCACACGTCCCAGCAGCTCAAAAAAAACAAAAAATTAAAAAATTATTTGTGTGCAGAAAAAGGATGAAATATTACAAATAAGATAAAAATTAAAAACAAATGGTATAAATATACACTATATACATCTTTTTACTTGTAGAAATACTGCATATACGGGGGGACCTCCAGCCTGCATCCCATATACCTCAGGCTTCTGCAGCGGCCGGAGTTCAAGTCCAGCTTGTGGCCCTATAAATGTAGGGAAAATGCCCCTGAAAATAATCTTTTTTAAACATTATTTTAACATTATTTTATTATTTTATAATTTTAAACAGTTTAAATATAAGGAATGCAAATATGTGCATATATTTTGTGAACATATATGATGATAGAAAAATAGGGGGAAATAGTGCAAACAACAGTTACATATTTAAAAAAACAAAACATTGACTCTACTTTGTCAACAAAATGAAAGAATTTTGAACATTCCTCTATCTAAAATCCATATTTTTTTTGTTTTGGAAATGTATGGAAATACATATTTACACAAGGCAGGTTTATTAATAATGCACAATTCAGCAACATGGCAATAGCAGCAAAGAAATTACATGCTTCATCTGCATAATTAAATACAAACTTTCTGGTATATGTAATATAAAAAATATTATTTTACCATAAGTAATCAACCGAGGAAGTATCTGTTAGTTAAAATTTGTATCCTTTTTTACAGGTTGTGTCTCAGGGAATGAATTTATTGATTAACTGACTAATAATCAAAGCATTAAATGTGACTTATTGGTGATCTAATCGTAAATCATTGTTATTTTTCTGTCACCGCACACCTTCACACATCATAGTTAATTCCAGCAGTCACATTTATACTTGGAGTAAAGCGTGCAAATAATATCCCTTTTTTTTCACCACATGTTGGCCTCTGTGCTAACATGCATATTTCTTTTCTCCTCAAACTAGAATCCTACGGCGCTCTGGGAAGCTCTGACGTCGTCCTCCTGCTCCACGGTTTCCCCACCTCCAGCTTCGACTGGAACAAGGTGCTCGCTGCACGCGCTCAGGAGTCAGCCACGGCAGCTGAAAAACATAAAAGTCTGTGTGTAAATCAGCCGCAGACTAAATGTATTTATTTATTTGTTTATTCAAACAGATCTGGGAGCCACTCACTCAGCGCTTCCATCGAGTCATTGCACTGGATTTCCTGGGTTTTGGCTTCAGTGACAAACCAGTGAGTCTTATTTTAATTTAATGTAATTAGAACATGTAAAAGAAAATACAGAAATGGTTATACAAACATGCAGACAGACAAAAAATTATATTTACAGACAATATGCTAGTCTGTAATATTATAAAGTAACATTTACAGACGATGAACAAACACGATGACTTTGTTTACACATTAGAAAAGGAGTAAGAAGTGCAAACTTATTTAATTCCACCCTTTCTCCATGAGTCAGTTAATTTCAATGTGCTGCTTCCTTATTAATTTAAACCTCTACTCTAATTAACTAAACATATATCCATACACCCACATACCCAAAATCAAATATCTACAATTTTTCATTATTATTCTTAAAAAGAAAACAGGAAACCATGAAAAAATAAATATTAAGTATCCAAATAAATGAACAATAACTCCTGTAAACACCTGGTTTACCCCTGTACCTGGTGAAAATCCTGTTTTTATACATTATTTTAAATGTATTTACATTCGGACATTATTTTAGCTCCACATAAAAGTGTCTGACTGATAAACAAAAATGTTTCCTGGTGGTACTAACACTGTAGGTTTTGAAATAAAAATTTCCCCTAAATTGTAACTATTTCTTAGATAAATCTTTCGCTCTGTTTCTTCACTTACCCATGATTCATTTCCGTCCCAGCGACCCCACAGGTACTCCATCTTCGAGCAGGCCAGTGTGGTGGAGGCGCTGGTGGCCCACTTGGGTTTGAGCAACCAGCGAGTCAATCTGGTGTCACATGACTATGGAGACACTGTGGCCCTGGAGCTTCTCTACAGGTATGTGTGTGTGTGTTTCAGTGAATCCCTGCAGGCTGTAAAATGACAAACTGCTAACCACTCGTCTTTTTCTCTCCGTGTTGTTTTTCTGCTCCCAAACCAGGAGTGACCAGAACCGCACGGGTCACCTGACCTTCAACAGCCTCTGTCTCTCTAACGGAGGTACAGCGACGTCTTTTTCCTCTCTGTCACCAACAGCAGGGAATTTAGTTTACTTATTAATTTACTTATTCTTTTTCTACCCCGCAGTAATCAGTGGGGTAGAAAAAGATGAAGCCGTTCCTAACAAGAACTCCCATTTTGATGATTGTTTTATGATTTAAGTCAGGGGTCTTCAACGTGTTTCAGGCCAAGAGAGATGGAGCAGGGGCCCCTAACTATATACTGTATAAAACTGCACTGCATATTAAACTGTGCAGTGGGAAGGCAAAAAAAACAAATCAGTGTCAGGCAGCAGCCTTGACCTGTATTTGCTTTTCAAGTAGATGAGGGATGAAACTTCACGTAATAATAATAATAATAATATGTTGGGTTCATGTTAATGTGTATTTTCAGACATTATACAAAAAAATTTAAATAAATAAAAAAAAACTTACTTAAAACCAGTTAAATAAAATTAGTTGTTTTTTTAAGAGCAGACAAATTTATCTTTTAAAACAATTTGTTGAATTCATTTTAATTTTCTAATATTAAAAAAAAGGCAAAAAAAACTAACTGCAGTACCTTTGAGGAGCCCATAGGGGTCCCTCACTCCCTGTTAGAGACCCAGGATTTAAGTCATTTATTAAAAGAATAGTTCAGATTTTTTTGCAGTTGGGTTGTTTGATTTACTTATCCATAGTCGGTGTATCACCGACAGCAGACGGTGTGGAAAAGCAGGCGGGACACGGGAGCTAAGCAACCTACTGCTGTGTGGACGGGGGCAGCAGCAAATAATGAATAACAGTTTAGGTGCACGCTTTGTTTTGTATATTTTCACCACTTGACCTTTCTGTCGGACAGACTTCTTGACGAGGACTTGAAGCTGTTATATCCATGCATGCTCTTTTCAAAGTCACCAGACTCCACTGAAACAAATAGTCACTTTATCTTGCATAACAGAGGAGCTGCTGGTCTCCCGCTGCTTTGACCGGTTAGCTTCGGTTATTGTGCCGCTTTGGTGTTTTATAGGGTTTGTTTGGATTCACCAAAGTCGCACAATAACACAGACAAACGAACGGATCAGGAGCACAGATAACAGCCTCGCGTCCCTGACTGGAAAGAGCTGTGTGACAGCAAGGCAAAGCAGTGAAAATATTCTCAATTTAGCATGCACTTCAACTGATATTGATTATTTTAGATGGTTAAAATATGTTTTTTTGCAGCTTCCGTCCACAGCAGTACATGGCTTAGGTTCTGTGGAGGTGCTCCTGTCTGCTCCTCCAAACTACGTGTGTGCTGACGGACATGGATGCACACACCGACTGTGGATAATTGCCTGCTTTGCTCTTTTTTATCTCATTGTAAACGGTCTGACAAACCATTTAAAAATGATCATTTGCAGTCTTTAGTATCTGATTTCTGTGTTGTGGATGTCACAGTCAGAGCTGACTCTTTTATTTCCAACAGGATTATTCCCAGAAACACATTACCCTCGTCTGCTGCAGACAGTGAGTCACATGTTTTCCTCCTGCTCTTCAGTATCGTGCAGTTATGTAATGGAAGATTTGAAGAAGCTGAATTTGGTAAATCTGTTTGACTGTCAAACTGTCTCAGAGATGTTTTTGTTTTGTCTCCAAAAGCTTCTAAAGGACTCCAGTTTTCTGGCTCCGGTTCTGACACGTCTTACCAACTATATGATCTTCCAAAAAGGGTAAAAAAAAGCAAAATTTTGCTGTGAATTGAGAAACTGACGTCTAAAATACAAACATTTCTCATCACTAATGCTGTTTTGTGTGAACTGGTAGGATTGGAGATGTGTTCGGTCCGTACACGCAGCCCACAGATGCTGAGTTCTGGGACATGTGGACAGGTTTACGCTACAACGATGGCAACTTAGTGTTGGACAGGTGTGTGTATGTGTGTTTGCTTTGTGGTCACATGGCTTTAATTATTTAGTTATCTGCTGCTCTTCATCTCTGTTTTCTCATTTTGTCGTCTTCTTCTCTCTCAGTATTCTGCAGTACATCAACCAGAGACTGAAACACAGAGAGCGATGGGTCGGTGCGCTCACTTCCACCTTCGTCCCACGTGAGTACACGGTCACATTATGTTGATATATCGGAGGGTGGAAGCACAGACATCTAAATTTAAAGCAAAGAATCTCTGTATATGTGTTATTTAAAAAAAAAGCATAAAAATGTCACAGTATAATTTGCCATCCAAAATAGCATCAGAAAGTTATACTATAGTATTTGGTCCAAAACTGCACCAAAAAGTCATAGTATAGTGTGCTGTTCAAAAAAGCACCAAAAGCCATATCATAGTGTGTCGTCCAAAATAGCTCAAAAATTTCAAACTTAAGTATATCAACCAAAACAGAATGAAAAAAGCATAGTATGGTATGTTGTCCAAAATAGCATAAAATGAAGTCATACTATAGTATGTCATCCAAAAAAAAAAAAAAAAATTTAATGTGTACAAATTATTAATAGAACAATACAACACATAAAATGCTGTTTTTCAATCTTCCAAAAAGGGATCGCAGCTGCTACGTCGTCACTGAAAATCTGTTTCTGCCTCAGAAGGACTTGATTTCATTCATGGCGATATTATTTGACAGATTAAGTCAAGCACTAGAATACAGAGAGCCAGGTATTCAGGTTTAATTTATTCAGTCGTTGTGGTTGCTGGCATTAAAACATTCTCAATTTTTATGAGCCATCAGAAGTCCCACAGCAGAAAATCAATTTCATATGGCCACTTACTGCTGCCCTCTGCTGGTATGAGTGGGTAACGCATCTAAAGGTGATTAAACATTAGAAGGGGGCAATAACAAATCAGGTTTTATTATTACTAATATTATTTAAAGATTTTTTTGCATTCATTCGCATCATTTATTTTTATTTTCCCTGTCCTGTTTTCCTGAGGGTTAACAGTATAACAGTGTCAAATAGTTTACTGTGTCGTGGTATGTGTATATTTGTGTATAAATGCAACAGCATATATTAGTGGTATTAGTCAATTATCTGTCCGGCAAGCCTCTTTTTTAGCCCCGCATTCTCTCACTGCAGCATTTTATTCTGGAAAAAAAAATAACAATGAAAATGAGGCAACTGTTGAAAAATGCATGGCTGAACATTACAAACATTTAAAGTTCATAGAAGCTGGCGTCAATTTTCTCTTAATTTAGCCATGAAAGCCAAACAGGTAAAAGGGACTGGATGGGCTATAATCTGTCAAATGTTGTCACTATAAATGAAATCAAGTCATTGTTAGGCAGAAACAACCTTTCAGTGACAAGATGGAAGCTGCAATCTCTCTCTGGCAGGTTGACAGAGTACATTTTAGTGTTGTATATTTGTCAGTAATGCACCTCTGGCATTCATAGTATAGCATGTTGTCAAAAATGGTATGAATAAGTCATAGTATATTATGTTGTCCAAAAAAGCATGCACCGTGATAGAATAGTATGTCATCCAAAATAGCACAAAAAAGGTCATACCATAATATTTTATTCAAAACAGCATTAAAAAGTCATACTACAGTATGATGTCCAACATGACACAAAAATGCTATACTATAGCAGGCATGTCAAACTGGTCCACAGGGGGGCCAGTTGGCTGCAGGTTTTGTTTCCAACCAAGTAGCAGCACACCAGACTTGACTCATTTAATCAACTGATCTCCGTCTTCAGACAGTTGATTGGTCAAACTGTGTGCTCTTGGTTGGTTGGCACAAAAACCTGCAGCCACACCGGCCCCCTTGTGGACCAGTTTGACATGCCTGGACTATAGTATATGGTGCAAAATGACATTACAAAGTCATACTGTGGTCCAAAATGGCATTGAAAAGTCAGACTATAATATGTGGTCTAAAATAGCACAAAAAAGTCTTTGTATATAGTATGTCATCCAAAATAGCAGGAAAAAAAAAGTCATACAATGGTATGTGGCCCAAAATACCCGTAAAAAGTCATACCATAGTATGTTGTCCAAAATAGCACAAGAAGAGTCATACTACAGTATGTGGTCCAAAATTGCACAAAAATTTCACACTATATGTAGTCCAAAAATAGCAACAAAAAAAATAATACTGTAGTATGTGGTCCAAGATACCACAAAAAAGTCATACTATTATATGTGGTCCAAAACAGCATTAAAAAGTCATACTATAGTATGTGGTCCAAAATACCAGAAAAAGGTCATACTATAGTATGTGAACCAAAATAGCACTAAAAAGTCATACTATAACATGTGGTTCAAAATAGCACAAAAAAGTCATACTATAGTATGTGGTCCAAAATACCATTAAAAAGTCAAACTATAGTATGTGGTTCAAAATAGCACAAAAAAGTCATACTATAGTATGTGGTCCAAAATACCATTAAAAAGTCATACTATAGTATGTGGTCTAAAATAGCACAAAAAAGTCATACTATAGTATGTGGTCCAAAACATCATTAAAAGGTCATACTATAGTATGTGAACCAAAATAGCACAAAAAAGTCATACTATAGTATGTGGTTCAAAATAGCACAAAAATATCATATTACAGTATGTGGTTCAAAATACCCGTAAAAAGTCATACCATAGTATGTTGTCCAAAATAGCACAAAAGAGTCATACTACAGTATGTGGTCCAAAATTGCACAGAAATGTCATACTATAATATGTAGTCCAAAAATAGCAACAAAAAAAAATAATACTGTAGTATGTGGTCCAAAATAGCACGAAAAAGTCATACTATAGTATGTGGTCCAAAACATCATTAAAAGGTCATACTATAGTATGTGGTCTAAAATACCACAAAAAAGTCATACTATAGTATGTGGTCCAAAAAACCATTAAAAAGTCATACTATAGTATGTGGTCTAAAATAGCACAAAAAAGTCATACTATAACATGTGGTTCAAAATAGCACAAAAATATCATATTACAGTATGTGGTTCAAAATACCATTAAAATGATCATCCAAAATAGCAGGGAAAAAAAAAGTCATACAATGATATGTGGCCCAAAATACCCGTAAAAAGTCATACCATAGTATGTTGTCCAAAATTGCACAAAAATGTCATACTATAATATGTGGTCCAAAACAGCATTAAAAAGTCATACTATAGTATGTGGTCCAAAATACCAGAAAAAGGTCATACTATAGTATGTGAACCAAAATAGCACTAAAAAGTCATACTATAACATGTGGTTCAAAATAGCACAAAAAAGTCATACTATAGTATGTGGTCCAAAATACCATTAAAAAGTCATACTATAGTATGTGGTCCAAAATACCATTAAAAAGTCATACTATAGTATGTGGTCTAAAATAGCACAAAAAAGTCATACTATAGTATGTGGTCCAAAATACCATTAAAAAGTCATACTATAGTATGTGGTCTAAAATAGCACAAAAAAGTCATACTATAGTATGTGGTCTAAAATAGCACAAAAAAGTCATACTATAGTATGTGGTCCAAAATAGCACAAAAGAGTCATACTACAGTATGTGGTCCAAAATTGCACAAAAATGTCATACTATAATATATAGTCCAAAAATAGCAACAAAAAAAAATAATACTGTAGTATGTGGTCCAAAATAGCACGAAAAGTCATACTATAGTATGTGGTCTAAAATAGCACAAAAAAGTCATACTATAGTATGTGGTCCAAAATACCATTAAAAAGTCATACTATAGTATGTGGTCTAAAATAGCACAAAAAAGTCATACTATAGTATGTGGTCCAAAAATACCATTAAAAAGTCAAACTATAGTATGTGGTCCAAAATACCATTAAAAAGTCATACTATAGTATGTGGTCTAAAATACCATTAAAAAGTCATACTATAGTATGTGGTCCAAAATACCATTAAAAAGTCATACTATAGTATGTGGTCTAAAATAGCACAAAAAAGTCATACTATAGTATGTGGTCTAAAATAGCACAAAAAAAGTCATACTATAGTATGTGGTCTAAAATAGCACAAAAAAAGTCATACTATAGTATGTGGTGGTCTAAAATACCATTAAAAAGTCATACTATAGTATGTGGTCTAAAATAGCACAAAAAAGTCATACTATAGTATGTGGTCCAAAATACCATTAAAAAGTCATAGTATAGTATGTGGTCCAAAAACATCATTAAAAGGTCATACTATAGTATGTGAACCAAAATAGCACAAAAAAGTCATACTACTACATGTGTGGTTCAAAATAGCACAAAAATATCATATTACAGTATGTGGTTCAAAATACCATTAAAATGATCATCCAAAATAGCAGGAAAAAAAAGTCATACAATGGTATGTGGCCCAAAATACCATTAAAAAGTCATACTATAGTATGTGGTCCAAAATACCATTAAAAAGTCATACTATAGTATGTGGTCTAAAATAGCACAAAAAAGTCATACTATAGTATGTGGTCTAAAATAGCACAAAAAAGTCATACTATAGTATGTGGTCTAAAATAGCACAAAAAAAGTCATACTATAGTATGTGGTCTAAAATACCATTAAAAAGTCATACTATAGTATGTGGTCTAAAATAGCACAAAAAAGTCATACTATAGTATGTGGTCCAAAATACCATTAAAAAGTCATAGTATAGTATGTGGTCCAAAACATCATTAAAAGGTCATACTATAGTATGTGAACCAAAATAGCACAAAAAAGTCATACTATAACATGTGGTTCAAAATAGCACAAAAATATCATATTACAGTATGTGGTTCAAAATACCATTAAAATGATCATCCAAAATAGCAGGAAAAAAAAAAGTCATACAATGGTATGTGGCCCAAAATACCCGTAAAAAGTCATACCATAGTATGTTGTCCAAAATAGCACAAAAGAGTCATACTACAGTATGTGGTCCAAATTGCACAAAAATGTCATACTATAATATGTAGTCCAAAAATAGCAACAAAAAAAAATAATACTGTAGTATGTGGTCCAAGATACCATTAAAAAGTCATACTATAGTATGTGGTCTAAAATAGCACAAAAAAGTCATACTATAGTATGTGGTCCAAAATACCATTAAAAAGTCATACTATAGTATGTGGTCTAAAATAGCACAAAAAAGTCATACTATAGTATGTGGTCCAAAATACCATTAAAAAGTCATACTATAGTATGTGGTCCAAAATAACTATAGTATGTGGTCTAAAATAGCACAAAAAAGTCATACTATAGTATGTGGTCCAAAATACCATTAAAAAGTCATACTATAGTATGTGGTCTAAAATAGCACAAAAAAGTCATACTATAGTATGTGGTCCAAAATACCATTAAAAAGTCATACTATAGTATGTGGTCTAAAATAGCACAAAAAAGTCATACTATAGTATGTGGTCTAAAATAGCACAAAAAAAGTCATACTATAGTATGTGGTCTAAAATAGCACAAAAAAGTCATACTATAGTATGTGGTCCAAAACATCATTAAAAGGTCATACTATAGTATGTGAACCAAAATAGCACAAAAAAGTCATACTATAACATGTGGTTCAAAATAGCACAAAAATATCATATTACAGTATGTGGTTCAAAATACCATTAAAATGATCATCCAAAATAGCAGGAAAAAAAAGTCATACAATGGTATGTGGCCCAAAATACCCGTAAAAAGTCATACCATAGTATGTTGTCCAAAATAGCACAAAAGAGTCATACTACAGTATGTGGTCCAAAATTGCACAAAAATGTCATACTATAATATGTAGTCCAAAAATAGCAACAAAAAAAAAATAATACTGTAGTATGTGGTCCAAGATACCATTAAAAAGTCATACTATAGTATGTGGTCCAAAATAGCACGAAAAAGTCATACTATAGTATGTGGTCAAAAAACATCATTATAAGGTCATACTATAGTATGTGGTCCAAAATACCATTAAAAAGTCATACTATAGTATGTGGTCTAAAATACCACAAAAAAGTCATACTATAGTATGTGGTCCAAAATACCATTAAAAAGTCAAACTATAGTATGTGGTCTAAAATACCATTAAAAAGTCATACTATAGTATGTGGTCTAAAATACCATTAAAAAGTCATACTATAGTATGTGGTCCAAAATACCATTAAAAAGTCATACTATATACTATAGTATGTGGTCCAAAACATCATTAAAAGGTCATACTATAGTATGTGGTCCAAAATACCATTAAAAAGTCATACTATAGTATGTGGTCTAAAATAGCACAAAAAAAGTCATACTATAGTATGTGGTCTAAAATAGCACAAAAAAGTCATACTATAGTATGTGGTCCAAAATACCATTAAAAAGTCATACTTTAGTATGTGGTCTAAAATAGCACAAAAAAGTCATACTATAGTATGTGGTCCAAAACATCATTAAAAGGTCATACTATAGTATGTGAACCAAAATAGCACAAAAAAGTCATACTATAACATGTGGTTCAAAATAGCACAAAAATATCATATTACAGTATGTGGTTCAAAATACCATTATTAAAATGATCATCCAAAATAGCAGGGGAAAAAAAAGTCATACAATGATATGTGGCCCAAAATACCCGTAAAAAGTCATACCATAGTATGTTGTCCAAAATAGCACAAAAGAGTCATACTACAGTATGTGGTCCAAAATTGCACAAAAATGTCATACTATAATATATAGTCCAAAAATAGCAACAAAAAAAAAATAATACTGTAGTATGTGGTCCAAAATAGCACGAAAAAGTCATACTATAGTATGTGGTCTAAAATAGCACAAAAAAGTCATACTATAGTATGTGGTCCAAAATACCATTAAAAAGTCATACTATAGTATGTGGTCTAAAATAGCACAAAAAAGTCATACTATAGTATGTGGTCCAAAATACCATTAAAAAGTCATACTATAGTATGTGGTCTAAAATAGCACAAAAAAGTCATACTATAGTATGTGGTCCAAAACATCATTAAAAGGTCATACTATAGTATGTGAACCAAAATAGCACAAAAAAGTCATACTATAACATGTGGTTCAAAATAGCACAAAAATATCATATTACAGTATGTGGTTCAAAATACCATTAAAATGATCATCCAAAATAGCAGGGGAAAAAAAAGTCATACAATGATATGTGGCCCAAAATACCCGTAAAAAGTCATACCATAGTATGTTGTCCAAAATAGCACAAAAGAGTCATACTACAGTATGTGGTCCAAAATTGCACAAAAATGTCATACTATAATATATAGTCCAAAAAACAAGCAAAAAAAAAATAATACTGTAGTATGTGGTCCAAAATAGCACGAAAAAGTCATACTATAGTATGTGGTCTAAAATAGCACAAAAAAGTCATACTATAGTATGTGGTCCAAAATACCATTAAAAAGTCATACTATAGTATGTGGTCTAAAATAGCACAAAAAAGTCATACTATAGTATGTGGTCCAAAATACCATTAAAAAGTCATACTATAGTATGTGATCTAAAATAGCACAAAAAAGTCATACTATAGTATAGTATGTGGTCCAAAATACCATTAAAAAGTCATACTATAGTATGTGGTCTAAAATAGCACAAAAAAGTCATACTATAGTATGTGGTCCAAAATACCATTAAAAAGTCATACTATAGTATGTGGTCTAAAATAGCACAAAAAAGTCATACTATAGTATGTGGTCTAAAATAGCACAAAAAAGTCAGACTATAGTATGTGGTCCAAAATACCATTAAAAGGTCAAACTATAGTATGTGGTCTAAAATACCATTAAAAAGTCATACTATAGTATGTGGTCTAAAATAGCGAAAAAAAGTCATATTATAGTATGTGGTCCAAAATACCATTAAAAAGTCATACTATAGTATGTGGTCTAAAATAGCACAAAAAAGTCATACTATAGTATGAGGTCCAAAATACCATTAAAAAGTCATACTATAGTATGTGGTCTAAAATAGCACAAAAAAGTCATACTATAGTATGTGGTCTAAAATAGCACAAAAAAGTCATACTATAGTATGTGGTCCAAAACATCATTAAAAGGTCATACTATAGTATGTGAACCAAAAATAGCACAAAAAAGTCATACTATAACATGTGGTTCAAAATAGCACAAAAATATCATATTACAGTATGTGGTTCAAAATACCATTAAAATGATCATCCAAAATAGCAGGGAAAAAAAAAAGTCATACAATGATATGTGGCCCAAAATACCCGTAAAAAGTCATACCATAGTATGTTGTCCAAAATAGCACAAAAGAGTCATACTACAGTATGTGGTCCAAAATTGCACAAAAATGTCATACTATAATATATAGTCCAAAAATAGCAACAAAAAAAAATAATACTGTAGTATGTGGTCCAAAATAGCACGAAAAAGTCATACTATAATATGTGGTCTAAAATAGCACAAAAAAGTCATACTATAGTAGTGTGGTCCAAGATACCATTAAAAAGTCATACTATAGTATGTGGTCTAAAATAGCACAAAAAAGTCATACTATAGTATGTGGTCCAAAATACCATTAAAAAGTCATACTATAGTATGTGGTCTAAAATAGCACAAAAAAGTCATACTATAGTATGTGGTCCAAAATACCATTAAAAAGTCATACTATAGTATGTGGTCTAAAATAGCACAAAAAAAGTCATACTATAGTATGTGGTCCAAAATACCATTAAAAAGTCATACTATAGTATGTGGTCTAAAATAGCACAAAAAAGTCATACTATAGTATGTGGTCTAAAATAGCACAAAAAAGTCATACTATAGTATGTGGTCTAAAATAGCACAAAAAAGTCATACTATAGTATGTGGTCCAAAATACCATTAAAAAAGGTCAAACTATAGTATGTGGTCTAAAATACCATTAAAAAGTCATACTATAGTATGTGGTCTAAAATAGCACAAAAAAGTCATACTATAGTATGTGGTCTAAAATAGCACAAAAAAGTCATACTATAGTATGAGGTCCAAAATACCATTAAAAAAGTCATACTATAGTATGTGGTCTAAAATAGCAAAAAAAAGTCATACTATAGTATGTGGTCCAAAACATCATTAAAAGGTCATACTATAGTATGTGGTCCAAAATACCATTAAAAAGTCATACTATAGTATGTGGTCTAAAATAGCACAAAAAAGTCATACTATAGTATGTGGTCAAAAACATCATTATAAGGTCATACTATAGTATGTGGTCCAAAACCCATTAAAAAGTCATATACTATAGTATGTGGTCTAAAATACCAAAAAAAGTCATACTATAGTATGTGGTCCAAAATACCATTAAAAAGTCAAACTATAGTATGTGGTCTAAAATACCATTAAAAAGTCATACTATAGTATGTGGTCTAAAATACCATTAAAAAGTCATACTATAGTATGTGGTCCAAAATACCATTAAAAAGTCATACTATAGTATGTGGTCCAAAACATCATTAAAAGTCATACTATAGTATGTGGTCCAAAATACCATTAAAAAAGTCATACTATAGTATGTGGTCCAAAATACCATTAAAAAAGTCATACTATAGTATGTGGTCTAAAATAGCACAAAAAAGTCATACTATAGTATGTGGTCTAAAATAGCACAAAAAAGTCATACTATAGTATGTGGTCCAAAATACCATTAAAAAGTCATACTTTAGTATGTGGTCTAAAATAGCACAAAAAAGTCATACTATAGTATGTGGTCCAAAACATCATTAAAAGGTCATACTATAGTATGTGAACCAAAATAGCACAAAAAAGTCATACTATAAACATGTGGTTCAAAATAGCACAAAAATATCATATTACAGTATGTGGTTCAAAATACCATTAAAATGATCATCCAAAATAGCAGGGGAAAAAAAAGTCATACAATGATATGTGGCCCAAAATACCCGTAAAAAGTCATACCATAGTATGTTGTCCAAAATAGCACAAAAGAGTCATACTACAGTATGTGGTCCAAATTGCACAAAAATGTCATACTATAATATATAGTCCAAAAATAGCAACAAAAAAAAATATAATACTGTAGTATGTGGTCCAAAATAGCACGAAAAAGTCATACTATAGTATGTGGTGGTCTAAAATAGCACAAAAAAGTCATACTATAGTATGTGGTCCAAAATACCATTAAAAAGTCATACTATAGTATGTGGTCTAAAATAGCACAAAAAAGTCATACTATAGTATGTGGTCCAAAATACCATTAAAAAGTCATACTATAGTATGTGGTCTAAAATAGCACAAAAAAGTCATACTATAGTATGTGGTCCAAAACATCATTAAAAGGTCATAATATAGTATGTGAACCAAAATAGCACAAAAAAGTCATACTATAACATGTGGTTCAAAATAGCACAAAAATATCATATTACAGTATGTGGTTCAAAATACCATTAAAATGATCATCCAAAATAGCAGGGGAAAAAAAAAGTCATACAATGATATGTGGCCCAAAATACCGTAAAAAGTCATACCATAGTATGTTGTCCAAAATAGCACAAAAGAGTCATACTACAGTATGTGGTCCAAAATTGCACAAAAAAAGTCATACTATAATATATAGTCCAAAAATAGCAACAAAAAAAAATAATACTGTAGTATGTGGTCCAAAATAGCACGAAAAAAAGTCATACTATAGTATGTGGTCTAAAATAGCACAAAAAAGTCATACTATAGTATGTGGTCCAAAATACCATTAAAAAGTCATACTATAGTATGTGGTCTAAAATAGCACAAAAAAGTCATACTATAGTATGTGGTCCAAAATACCATTAAAAAGTCATACTATAGTATGTGATCTAAAATAGCACACAAAAAAGTCATACTATAGTATGTGGTCCAAAATACCATTAAAAAGTCATACTATAGTATGTGGTCTAAAATAGCACAAAAAAGTCATACTATAGTATGTGGTCCAAAATACCATTAAAAAGTCACACTATAGTATGTGGTCTAAAATAGCACAAAAAAGTCATACTATAGTATGTGGTCTAAAATAGCACAAAAAAGTCAGACTATAGTATGTGGTCCAAAATACCATTAAAAGGTCAAACTATAGTATGTGGTCTAAAATACCATTAAAAAGTCATACTATAGTATGTGGTCTAAAATAGCGAAAAAAAGTCATATTATAGTATGTGGTCCAAAATACCATTAAAAAGTCATACTATAGTATGTGGTCTAAAATAGCACAAAAAAGTCATACTATAGTATGAGGTCCAAAATACCATTAAAAAGTCATACTATAGTATGTGGTCTAAAATAGCACAAAAAAGTCATACTATAGTATGTGGTCTAAAATAGCACAAAAAAGTCATACTATAGTATGTGGTCCAAAACATCATTAAAAGGTCATACTAGTATGTGAACCAAAATAGCACAAAAAAGTCATACTATAACATGTGGTTCAAAATAGCACAAAAATATCATATTACAGTATGTGGTTCAAAATACCATTAAAAAATCATCCAAAATAGCAGGGAAAAAAAAAGTCATACAATGATATGTGGCCCAAAATACCCGTAAAAAGTCATACCATAGTATGTTGTCCAAAATAGCACAAAAGAGTCATACTACAGTATGTGGTCCAAAATTGCACAAAAATGTCATACTATAATATATAGTCCAAAAATAGCAGCAAAAAAAAAAATAATACTGTAGTATGTGGTCCAAAATAGCACGAAAAAGTCATACTATAATATGTGGTCTAAAATAGCACAAAAAAGTCATACTATAGTATGTGGTCCAAGATACCATTAAAAAGTCATACTATAGTATGTGGTCTAAAATAGCACAAAAAAGTCATACTATAGTATGTGGTCCAAAATACCATTAAAAAGTCATACTATAGTATGTGGTCTAAAATAGCACAAAAAAGTCATACTATAGTATGTGGTCCAAAATACCATTAAAAAGTCATACTATAGTATGTGGTCTAAAATAGCACAAAAAAGTCATACTATAGTATGTGGTCCAAAATACCATTAAAAAGTCATACTATAGTATGTGGTCTAAAATAGCACAAAAAAGTCATACTATAGTATGTGGTCTAAAATAGCACAAAAAAGTCATACTATAGTAGTATGTGGTCTAAAATAGCACAAAAAAGTCATACTATAGTATGTGGTCCAAAATACCATTAAAAGTCAAACTATAGTATGTGGTCTAAAATACCATTAAAAAGTCATACTATAGTATGTGGTCTAAAATAGCACAAAAAAGTCATACTATAGTATGTGGTCTAAAATAGCACAAAAAAGTCATACTATAGTATGAGGTCCAAAATACCATTAAAAAGTCATACTATAGTATGTGGTCTAAAATAGCACAAAAAAGTCATACTATAGTATGTGGTCCAAAACATCATTAAAAGGTCATACTATAGTATGTGGTCCAAAATACCATTAAAAAAAGTCATACTATAGTATGTGGTCTAAAATAGCACAAAAAAGTCATACTATAGTATGTGGTCTAAAATAGCACAAAAAAGTCATACTATAGTATGTGGTCTAAAATAGCACAAAAAAGTCATACTATAGTATGTGGTCTAAAATAGCACAAAAAAGTCATACTATAGTATGTGGTCCAAAACATCATTAAAAGGTCATACTATAGTATGTGAACCAAAATAGCACAAAAAAGTCATACTATAACATGTGGTTCAAAATAGCACAAAAAAATATCATATTACAGTATGTGGTTCAAAATACCATTAAAATGATCATCCAAAATAGCAGGGAAAAAAAAAAAGTCATACAATGATATGTGGCCCAAAATACCCGTAAAAAAGTCATACCATAGTATGTTGTCCAAAATAGCACAAAAGAGTCATACTACAGTATGTGGTCCAAAATTGCACAAAAATGTCATACTATAATATATAGTCCAAAAATAGCAGCAACAAAAACAAATAATACTGTAGTATGTCCAAAATAGCACGAAAAAGTCATACTATAGTATGTGGTCTAAAATAGCAGCACAAAAAAGTCATACTATAGTATGTGGTCCAAAATACCATTAAAAAGTCATACTATAGTATGTGGTCTAAAATAGCACAAAAAAGTCATACTATAGTATGTGGTCCAAAATACCATTAAAAAGTCATCATACTATAGTATGTGGTCTAAAATAGCACAAAAAAGTCATACTATAGTATGTGGTCCAAAATACCATTAAAAAGTCATACTATAGTATGTGGTCTAAAATAGCACAAAAAGGTCATACTATAGTATGTGGTCCAAAATACCATTAAAAAGTCATACTATAGTATGTGGTCTAAAATAGCACAAAAAAGTCATACTATAGTATGTGGTCTAAAATAGCACAAAAAAGTCATACTATAGTATGTGGTCCAAAATACCATTAAAAAAGTCATACTATAGTATGTGGTCTAAAATAGCACACAAAAAGTCATACTATAGTATGTGGTCTAAAATAGCACAAAAAAGTCATACTATAGTATGTGGTCCAAAATACCATTAAAAAGTCATACTATAGTATGTGGTCTAAAATAGCACAAAAAAGTCATACTATAGTATGTGGTCTAAAATAGCACAAAAAAGTCATACTATAGTATGTGGTCCAAAATACCATTAAAAAGTCATACTATTGTATGTGGTCTAAAATAGCACAAAAAAGTCATACTATAGTATGTGGTCCAAAACATCATTAAAAGGTCATACTATAGTATGTGAACCAAAATAGCACAAAAAAGTCATACTATAGTATGTGGTCCAAAACATCATTAAAAGGTCATACTATAGTATGTGAACCAAAATAGCACAAAAAAGTCATACTATAACATGTGGTTCAAAATAGCACAAAAATATCATATTACAGTATGTGGTTCAAAATACCATTAAAATGATCATCCAAAATAGCAGGGAAAAAAAAAGTCATACAATGATATGTGGCCCAAAATACCCGTAAAAAGTCATACCATAGTATGTTGTCCAAAATAGCAAAAAAAAGTCAAACTACAGTATGTGGTCCAAAATTGCACAAAAATGTCATACTATAATATATAGTCCAAAAAAATAGCAACAAAAAAAAATAATACTGTAGTATGTGGTCCAAAATAGCACGAAAAAGTCATACTATAGTATGTGGTCTAAAATAGCACAAAAAAGTCATACTATAGTATGTGGTCCAAAATACCATTAAAAAGTCATACTATAGTATGTGGTCTAAAATAGCACAAAAAAGTCATACTATAGTATGTGGTCTAAAATAGCACAAAAAAGTCATACTATAGTATGTGATCTAAAATAGCACAAAAAAGTCATACTATAGTATGTGGTCTAAAATACCATTAAAAAGTCATACTATAGTATGTGGTCTAAAATAGCACAAAAAAGTCATACTGTAGTATGTGGTCCAAAATACCATTAAAAAGTCATACTATAGTATGTGGTCTAAAATAGCACAAAAAAGTCATACTATAGTATGTGGTCTAAAATAGCACAAAAAAGTCATACTATAGTATGTGGTCCAAAATACCATTAAAAAGTCATACTATAGTATGTGGTCCAAAACATCATTAAAAGGTCATACTATAGTATGTGAACCAAAATAGCACAAAAAAGTCATACTATAACATGTGGTTCAAAATAGCACAAAAATATCATATTACAGTATGTGGTTCAAAATACCATTAAAATGTCATACTATAATATGTGGTGCAAAGTAGGATTAAAAAGTCATAGTATAGTATGTGGTTCAAAATACCATTAAAATGTCATACTATAATATGTGGTGCAAAGTAGGATTAAAAAGTCATAGTATAGTATGTGGTCCAAAATACTATTAAAAAGTCATACAATTGTATGCGGTCCAAAAACAGCACAAAAAAGTCAAAATAGCACAAAAAAGTCATACTATAGTATGTGGTCTGAAATAGCACAAAAAATGTCATACTATAGTATGTGGTCTAAAATAGCACAAAAAAGTCATACTATAGTATGTGGTCCAAAACATCATTAAAAGGTCATACTATAGTATGTGAACCAAAATAGCACAAAAAAGTCATACTATAACATGTGGTTCAAAATAGCACAAAAATATCATATTACAGTATGTGGTTCAAAATACCATTAAAATGATCATCCAAAATAGCAGGGAAAAAAAAAGTCATACAATGATATGTGGCCCAAAATACCCGTAAAAAGTCATACCATAGTATGTTGTCCAAAATAGCACAAAAGAGTCATACTACAGTATGTGGTCCAAAATTGCACAAAAATGTCATACTATATAATATATAGTCCAAAAATAGCAACAAAAAAAAATAATACTGTAGTATGTGGTCCAAAATAGCACGAAAAAGTCATACTATAGTATGTGGTCTAAAATAGCACAAAAAAGTCATACTATAGTATGTGGTCCAAAATACCATTAAAAAGTCATACTATAGTATGTGGTCTAAAATAGCACAAAAAAGTCATACTATAGTATGTGGTCTAAAATAGCACAAAAAAGTCATACAATAGTACGTGGTCCAAAATAACACAACTAAGTTATAGTATACTATGTTGTCCAAAAAAGTAACAGAAAACAAAATAACAGAAAATGTCATTGTGTAGTATGCCTTGAAAAATAGGAGTAAAAAATGACAGTATAGTACTTCAATGAGCACATGTACCAGACTGACGTGTTATGCAGTGAGGGAAACACGGCGGCTTCCTGCAAGATACATGTAAGTGCTCAGATCACATTTAACGGCATCAAAACTAGTCGGTCCAACACTTTAGTGCAGCGATGGCTAACTCTAAACAGTGTTTTTTTTTCTCATTGAATCAACTTGGCTTTGTTTATTTTAATGAATTGTACCATTTTAAAATCGTTTTTTATGCTATTTTCACCTGCTCCTGTCATTGCATTGCAAAATGCACGCATGCAAATTTGCAGAAATGCACAAACGTTATCGAAAAAAAGGGGAAAATTTAGTCCAACTCACCTTGATTCTTTTACCACGTGCAGTAGATGTGGATGCATCGGCGTTTGCCGTGGTATTTTGGTCTAAAATAGCACAAAAAAAGTCTTTGTATATAGTATGTCATCCAAAATAGCAGGAAAAAAAGTCATACAATGGTATGTGGCCCAAAATACCGTAAAAAGTCATACCATAGTATGTTGTCCAAAATAGCACAAAAGAGTCATACTACAGTATGTGGTCCAAAATTGCACAAAAATTTCATACTATAATATGTAGTCCAAAAATAGCAACAAAAAAAAAAACTGTAGTATGTGGTCCAAGATACCACAAAAAAAGTCATAATATTGTATGTGGTCCAAAACAGCATTAAAAAGCCATAGTATAGTATGTGGTCTAAATAACAGAAAAATATCATCGTACGTGGTCCAAAATAACACAACTAAGTTATAGTATACTATGTTGTCCAAAAAAGTAACAGAAAACAAAATAACAGAAAATGTCATTGTGTAGTATGCCTTGAAAAATAGGAGTAAAAAATGACAGTATAGTACTTCAATGAGCACATGTACCAGACTGACGTGTTATGCAGTGAGGGAAACACGGCGGCTTCCTGCAAGATACATGTAAGTGCTCAGATCACACTTAACGGCATCAAAACTAGTCGGTCCAACACTTTAGTGCATTTCTGCACATTTGCATGCGTGCATTTTGCAATGCAATGACAGGAGCAGGTGTGAAAATAGCATAAAAAAAAACGATGTTTAAAATGGTACAATTCATTAAAATAAACAAAGCCAAGTTGATCCAATGAGAAAAAAAAGCACTGTTTAGAGTTAGCCATCGCTGCACTAACGTTATCGAAAAAAGGGGAAAATTTAGTCCAACTCACCTTGATTCTTTTACCACGTGCAGTAGATGTGGATGCATCGGCGTTTGTTTGTCGTGGTAATTTGTCTCGTCTGTTGTGGGCGCATTTCAGTCCGCACTTGGTGTATTTTACGATCGTAAAATGTTTGTCAGTCGATGTCGTTTGTATTCCACCTCCACGTGTCTGAGCGATGCAAAACACTTTATCTGCAGAGCACTGCGGCATCCCAATTGCAGTTTTTTGCAGTATATTTTGTTGGTAAATTGAGACTCGTGTCGCACGTCTGCATCTTGGAAACCACAAACAAGGAAGTACGTTTGTTAGCGTTATGGGTGAGACTGTTATGGTTGTCATAACTCACGTGGAACTACAATGCTTGGTTAAATTTGTGATTGTATAAACCTCCTTAACCTGTCCTCCCTTTCTGTCTTTCAGTGCACATGATCTACGGACCCCTGGACCCCGTCAACCCTCATCCTCAGTTTATCCGTCTGTACCAGTGAGTGCACCGAGGATCTGTAGTACACTTAAGTACTGCCAGATCTTAGCAAACTGAACTAATCTGAATTAGGACAAAAGTGTTGCTTTAAAAATGATGCTTTCTTTTTCAGTGAACAACTTGATTAGTGATCAAATTTGTACATAATTGGAAAATTTTAAACATTTAAACAAAACATTTTAAAATTTATCTTTTGGTTTGTGTTGCCATCACAAAAATGGCTCTGTTAACAAGAAATTTGGGTTTTTGTAATTATCTCAATTGTTTAATTTTAAATTTTATATTTTAATTGTATTTATCCCCTCTACACTCTTTAAAAAAAAAAATTAAGCATCGCTGACCACTTCACATTCATATAGAACTTCCGTTAAATACTTAATGTGTCACGGATGGTGTAGTAGTGGCAAAGTAATGGGATGGTGATCAAGAGATCACGGGTTCAAGGCCTGTTCAAACCTCTTGTAACGAATTTGCTAAAAATAGTGCTTTTTTCACTAAAAAAAGGCAAAAAAAAAAAAAAAGATTTTTTGCAATACTCCTTTTCCCTTCTCTCTTTCTCTTTCCCTTCTCACCTTCACTCGCACCTTCACTGTCACCGTCACCGTCACTGCCACTGTCACCGTTCTTGGGAATCTCGTTCGCTCTTCACTTAGCTCACTGTTTTTCCACCATCCCTTGGGAGGTGTTCTGTGTTTGGAATCTCGTTCGGTCACACACGGGGCTTAGCTCACTTTTGTCACCATTTTTGGAACCTCGTTCGTTGTCAGTCTTGAACTGTCAACCTTTTGTACGTAAGGCACGCGCCTTGTCACTTCACCATCTTTCGCACCCCAACATTTCTCGGTTTCTCTCATAAATGCCACAGAAAACATGTGGAAATTGAAATTGAAAAATGTCTTGTGGTGGTATTGAACCAAGAACCTTTTGATTCACAGCTCTTTGCACTATCCACTAGGCCATAGTGAGCTGTGAGTATGTCTGTCAGTCTATGTTTATGGATGCAATTGAGAACATCTAACAAAAACCCAAAAAAGTTTTGTGAAGAGCGGGACTTGAACCAACAAACATGTGGTTGAAAGGCATAACACCTATCCACTACACTACAGTGGACGAGACAATGTTGAGGTCCACTTTGTTTTTAAATCCAATCAAAAACATCTAAAAGAAATCAAAAAGTTTGTGAAGAGCGGGACTTGATCCAACAAACATGTAGTTGAAAGGCATAACACCTATCCACTACACTACAGTAGACGAGACAATGCTGAGGTCCACTTTGTTTTAAATCCAATCAAAAACATCTGAAAGAAATCAAAAAGTTTGTAAAGAACAGGACTTGAACCAACAAACATGTGATTGAAAGGCATAACACCTATCCACTACACTACAGTGGACGAGACAATGTTGAGGTCCACTTTGTTTTAAATCCAATCAAAAACATCTAAAAGAAATCAAAAAGTTTGTGAAGAGCGGGACTTGAACCAACAAACATGTAGTTGAAAGGCATAACACCTATCCACTACACTACAGTAGACGAGACAATGCTGAGGTCCACTTTGTTTTAAATCCAATCAAAAACATCTGAAAGAAATCAAAAAGTTTGTGAAGAGCGGGACTTGAACCAACAATCATGTGGTCTAAGGGGGTAGAATGTCACCGCTATTCTACAGTAGACAAAGTATCATCAGTGTCCGCTGGAAGCATCCAAGAAGACAAATTTGAAACTTTGAATAAGGTGGGGATTGAACCAAAAACCTTTTGAACCATGTGGCAGTAAAAGAGCTATTGAGCCACAACGGAAACGCCAGTAAAACAAAAGACTTTCCCAGCGTACATAGATCATCTTGTCATGAAGTATGACCTAATTTGATCTGGATTTTGTGTTTTCTATGCATTGTTTGAATGTAACCAATACTGCAATGTCAACTTTGTGTCATGAATAGTTGTTCTATGTAAGAAATATGCTGGAATCTGGACTTTTAAAGTATTTCTTGAACATTGTTGAAGAGACGCAAATTTTCAATTGACATGAAATTAAGGTTCACAGCAGGATTTGAACTCCTCATCCTTTGGTTGAAAGGCAGTGTCTTAAACCACTAGCCTATTGGTATTTGTGGCCATCGCGAAAAAAAATCCCAAGTTTATTTGAAAACTGTTTTTCATTTCTGCAGGCAGCTGGTCCGGAGATCAACAGTCACTATTCTGGATGAGCACATCAGTCACTACCCTCAACTGGAAGATCCCACCGGCTTCCTCAATGCATATTTCAATTTTATCCACTCTTTCTGAGGCAGAACACAGCGCTTCCGTATTCATGAAACAATCCAGACCCTTATCAAGCAGCTTTTGCACGAGGTGCAAAGACCTGTCCCGATGATTGTAAAGCAGGCGTAAATCTGCATCAGTTTAAGATGGAATCACAGGTGATGGGCTCATTTACCAGCATCAATCCCTAAAATGTCACGTGCTGTAATAGAGGACAATGTTAACACATGTTAATTTATGGAAACTATTTTAGGATTAAAGTTACTGTTTGTGATTATTGAACTTATATGTGGGACACCAGTTTGATTTCGTCCATTTTCCGTTGTTTCTTTAAATCCTGCTATCAGCTGCACTCTGAATGAATTTTGATATGATTTTGTACATTTCTCTTGATGTCAATGAAAAAACCTAATGTCAACTTTTCTTCAAATAAAACTAGTTTTGTAAAAAAAAAAGTGTCTGAATGAACAAAACTTTTTGTGTACTTTAACAGAATTTATTGAAGATTTGACAAGAATAAACATGAGCACAAGATGACATAAAGAAAGAGTGAAGACACATTTTATAGTTCAGAAGTAATAAAACATTTCTGTTGCTTTTTAATTTTGCACGGTGATGACATAATACACAGAATATCATTATACATTTAATTTTTAGGGCTGTGAGAAAATGATGTCTGAGACAGTTTGTCTTGCAAAGATAAAAGGTCGCTGCGTTTTGAACGATGCAGCACTGCAAGTGATTTATCCCACAGAGGCCAGGATGACATCGACGACCGTCTCTTCCCCGCTGCGGACAGTCACCTGCATGGTAACACCATCAGCCAACGCCAGGCGAGCACGAACTAGCACATCATGACCTCCCCGAAAGACACCTGGCAGAAAACACGATTAAGCACAGCACTTAATAAACATGTCATGGTATATGTAAAAAAACAACATAAAAATGCCATTGTGTAATATGTTTTTTAAAAAAAAACAGTTTAAAAATGTCACAGTACAGCATGTTAAAAAAAAGTTAAAACCTTAAAAAATTCTTAATCTAGTATGTCATAAAAAATATATATAAAAACATTTTCTCAAAAAAACTTGTAGTATGTCAAATGCAACATAAAAACGAAACACTATAGTATGTAAATATATGTTACAGCAGCCTATGTCATAAAAATCATAAAAACTTTTCATAATATAGCACGTCAAATAAAAATAAATAAATAAATAAATAAATAAATAAACATAAAAAATAAAAAGGCAAGGTGAGTTGGACTAAAATTTTCCCCTTTTTTCGATAACGTTAGTGCAGCGATGGCTAACTCTAAACAGTGCTTTTTTTTTCTCATTGGATCAACTTGGCTTTGTTTATTTTAATGAATTGTACCATTTTAAACATCGTTTTTTTATGCTATTTTCACCTGCTCCTGTCATTGCATTGCAAAATGCACGCATGCAAATGTGCAGAAATGCACTAAAGTGTTGGACCGACTAGTTTTGATGCCGTTAAATGTGATCTGAGCACTTACATGTATCTTGCAGGAAGCCCGCCGTGTTTCCCTCACTCACTGCATAACACGTCAGTCTGGTACATGTGCTCATTGATACTATACTGTCATTTTTTACTCCTATTTTTCAAGGCATACTACACAATGACATTTTCTGTTATTTTGTTTTCTGTTACTTTTTTGGACAACATAGTATACTATAACTTAGTTGTGTTTATTTTGGACCACGTACTATTGTATGACTTTTTTGTGCTATTTTAGACCACATACTATAGTATAGTATGACTTTTTTGTGCTATTTTAGACCACATACTATAGTATGACTTTTTAATGGTATTTTGGACCACATACTATAGTATGACTTTTTTGTGCTATTTTAGACCACATACTATAGTATGACTTTTTCGTGCTATTTTGGACCACATACTACAGTATTATTTTTTTTGGTTGCTATTTTTGGACTATATATTATAGTATGACATTTTTGTGCAATATTGGACCACATACTGTAGTATGACTCTTTTGTGCTATTTTGGACAACATACTATGGTATGACTTTTTACGGGTATTTTGGGCCACATATCATTGTATGACTTTTTTTCCCCTGCTATTTTGGATGATCATTTTAATGGTATTTTGAACCACATACTGTAATATGATATTTTTGTGCTATTTTGAACCACATGTTATAGTATGACTTTTTTGTGCTATTTTGGTTCACATACTATAGTATGACCTTTTAATGATGTTTTGGACCACACATACTATAGTATGACTTTTTTGTGCTATTTTAGACCACATACTATAGTATGACTTTTTTGTGCTATTTTAGACCACATACTATAGTATGACTTTTTTGTGCTATTTTAGACCACATACTATAGTATGACTTTTTAATGGTATTTTGGACCACATACTATAGTATGACTTTTTTGTGCTATTTTTAGACCACATACTATAGTATGACTTTTTAATGGTATTTTGGACCACATACTATAGTATGACTTTTTTTTAATGGTATTTTAGACCACATACTATAGTATGACTTTTTAATGGTATTTTAGACCACATACTATAGTATGACTTTTTTGTGCTATTTTAGACCACATACTATAGTATGACTTTTTTGTGCTATTTTTAGACCACATACTATAGTATGACTTTTTTGTGCTATTTTAGACCACATACTATAGTATGACTTTTTAATGGTATTTTGGACCACATACTATAGTATGACCTTTTAATGATGTTTTGGACCACATACTATAGTATGACTTTTTTGTGCTATTTTAGACCACATACTATAGTATGACTTTTTAATGGTATTTTGGACCTCATACTATAGTATGACTTTTTTGTGCTATTTTAGACCACATACTATAGTATGACTTTTTTGTGCTATTTTAGACCACATACTATAGTATGACTTTTTTGTGCTATTTTAGACCACATACTATAGTATGACTTTTTAATGGTATTTTGGGACCACATACTATAGTATGACTTTTTTGTGCTATTTTAGACCACATACTATAGTATGACTTTTTAATGGTATTTTGGACCACATACTATAGTATGACTTTTTTAAATGAGAAATGTCTGGTACACAACTTACAATAATACTGGAGGTACATTAACCTTAATTTTGCAGGACTGTTACTAGAATTTCATACAAAATTTGGAATTCACTAAAATCTAAGTTAAAGCTGCTATTATTTTTATGGCAATTGGTGTCCAAAAACACCACAACACAACTCAAAAAAAAGAGACCCCAACGGTAACAAAAACCATTGTGACATTCAACACCCACCAGCAAGGAAGAGGACATGTGAGTTCTTGTTTTCGGGAACTTTGTCGGAGCGCTCACATGGCTGCATTCCCAAGAAGCTGATGATGTTACCCACTGCCTCTGTACAAAAAACAAAGCAAAACACAGATGAGTCACAGAACACACACTAGGTGTCAGTTTTTCCATAAAGCTTTTTCCATAGTTTTTCCATAATGTTTATCATGTTTTATAAATGAGCTATTTGCAAATAAAATATACCAAGAGTAATAATGCATGTGAATTAATGAATGCTGAAAATTCAGTTCAACGCAAAGAAAAACTTCTAAACTTCTGTTCTTTGACCTTTATATTTTGAAAAAGTGCAGTAATACTTTTAGCCTTAATTTTGAACTCACCGTCAAGAGTCCGTACTGACGCCAGGGCAAAAGTCTCCTCCTTCTCAAATTCATCTCCCACTTCTTCCCACGCTGCGCCAAAGTTCGGTTTCAAAACCTTCTGGATGTGATCTGCAACCGTCACCTCTAGATCCTCGAGCTACAGAGGAGCAGAGCAGAGGAGGACGAAAGACACAAGGCAGATGGAGGGACGAGGAGTTTGTGACAGAGGCAAAGAGGGAAACAAAAGAATGAGGTCACAAACTGTATAAAACAGATTAGTAAATGTGACATCACCAATGGTTTGTGGACAGCCGTTTCAAACCTCGTTGGCCTTTTGACCGAAGCCATCTTTGTTTTCTGGAGCCAAAAGTGACCATATTTGGATGAGAGGGCGAATCTGACAGATGCATTGTCAATGACGCATTCCTACATCTCTATCAATCGAAAGATAACCACAAACTCACGCATAAAACACACCAGCAGCGAGTAAGCTTGGTGTGCAGTGAGCTGCGATGCAGTATTTTTGGACACTGCAGGCTTCTAACTCCAGGCTGCAGCAAAACTAAAAGTTGAGCTTATTTGACTTTTAGTGGCAAACTGCATCCAGAAAATACCCAAAGCCAACCATCAAAGAGAGTCCTGTGATTCCTGTGACGTGTTGACTCATGTTACAAAGACTTTCTTCCCAGCTGAAACACATGAAAACGTCTCTTGGGACGCAGAAGAATGTAATAATCGCACCAAGCTGCACTTCATTGCTGCTTTGTGTGTTTTGGAAGGAAAGCATATTTTCCATTATTTTTCTCTAAACTGGACCATAAATTACAAAATGAGCGTCAGGCTGAATTGAAGAATTTAAATTTGTGATTGAGACTATAAACTAAAGGTTTTTTGAGGTCAAGTGAAAAGTAGGGTCATTTTCTCAGATTCCTATAATATATCTGACTTCTTTGTGCAACCAGTGGAGTCGCCCCCTGCTGTCCACAAGTAAGAATGCACCTCCACATTGGCCTATGGTGACACACAAATACACCTAAAAATACAGTGTCTTGTCTTTGTTTTGATAGTTTGCGTAATTACATACCACGTATTCGTCATCATAACCATCATCGTCAGGCTCTCCAGTGTTGGGGTCGCAGTCTCTGACCAGGTACTTCATCGTACAACTGAACGTGCAAGACACTGTGGACAGAAGGGACACATCTTGGGACATTTGAAGATAAGAAGTACGTAAACATAAAAAAAGCAAAAAACAAAACAAAACTCTGCGTTATGCTACAGTGTTTAACACCAACAGGTAAAATATTTAAACATGCAAAAATATATGTATTATTATATGTATATATAAAATGGGTAACAATATGAAAATGTGTGTATTATGCTTGTGTATCGCTAGAATGTAAACTATTTAAAAATAACTATTATCCTGCATATATAAAGTATGTGAAAATATAGTTTTTTTAATGCATCGTGCTAGAATGTATAAAAACTACTATATCAAGTATTAATTAGTAAATATATGTTTTATGTTCAGCTTTTCAAATACAGTTAATGCTTAACCATACTATTTGCAGCTTAAAAGCTAATATTTTGGAGATACTGGCAGTCACTTTTCAGCGATGTTTGCAGATTTGTTGAATGACACAATGTAATGCTTATTTGACAATCTGTCACTGCTCCCATGAGCCTAGTAAAGTCACAGTGTTCGTACCAGCGGTGGGGTCGTCATCGGGCAGGCGGACCAGAGTGTAGCAGGAACCAGGCTGACTGTAGGGGAGGCTGGGGGCCGGGACGTAGTGTATCACCTCATAGGACTCCGATGGCTCCATCTGCACTAAGACCTGACACGAAGATGGACATGTTCACATCAATTTCCTCCCAAAACCTGCTGTCTGAAATTCTGCAACTATTCTCAATACTGTGGACTCTGTTTTCTATTCTTTGACAGTTTTAATTTTCCAGAGCCAAGACCCATTAATAGTCCAAATAAAGAATTAGAGAAATAACATCTTCTTTTAGCTGGTACCTTCTGCAGGAGCTGGTCGTTGAGAGTGTTTGTGCAGTCGAACTGGAACACCATGTGCCTGGCGAAGGTGTGTTTGACGCAGCGCACCACATATTCTGTCTCAGCCTCCGTCAGCTGCACCGGCTCGGAGGACTTGAAGAGTGGACCGAGACCCTGGAACTCTGGGATGGCCGCCAGTTGTTCTGAAAAAATGGACAAAAAGCAGAGGAGGATTAAAACAAAGACAGAGGACAGACGAGATTGTAACGTTCTGTAATCTGATGACGGCCAGACAGCTTACCCTGATAAATGTCCTGACGCGACGGGGCCAGCTTCTCTGGCAGTTTGCTGGTGGCGACTGGGGCGATTTCTGGGAGGAAAAAACAACATTAACAGATTCTCCTTATTTATTTGATTTCTGAAAGTGATAGCCTCTATGCTGAGTATTAAACCCTGTGCCTATTAGTAAACAGCTGTTTGGTTGTACCGGTTTTCTGTTCTGTGATAGGAGTGGTGGCCAGAGGGACACTCTTCATGTCGAAAGGTTTCTCTGAGGGCTCCAGAGTGTACTGGTGGAGAGACTTCTCCAGTCCAGGGATGGAAACAGACAGACCTGAGAGCAACACACAGAAGAGAAGAAGTTAACATTTTTTGTTTGCTAAGAGTGAGGTGTTTTTGGTTTGGAAAGCCTGACCAGCAGCTACTCAGAGCCATTTTCACTCCCTGACAGCGTGTCTTTACCGTTGAAGATGTAGGCAGCATTCAGAGCCTTCTGCTTCTGCTGCAGCACATTCATGTAGAAAGTTGCTCTGTCACGCACTTCATCATCACTGTCCATCATGCACCTGTTAGAACATTAAATGTTAAAAATCATACAACATCAAAAGATCATTTACATACCTATGTTAAAATCTTACAACAAAACTATAGATCATCTGCTGAAGCACGGCTTTTCTACAATAGGGAGGCACGTATCAGCATCGGGTAAAGTTGTGTGGGGTTTGGACTGAATGCAGCGGACCGTGAAAGGGTCCCCACCGACGGCATACAGCAACAAGCAAGACAGACTGGAGGGGAGAAACGAAACTGAAAGTGCCGGACGAAAAGAGGGAGGAGAGCCGGTATCAGGGTGAGGCTGGCCTGACTTGGACCGGGAGCTGTTCCTCGACCAAGTCTTCTTCTGTCTAGTGTCCAGTCGCAGGAGAGTGAAGTGGATGATTTTGTCTTGCTCAGCCATTTTTCAAAGTTTTTTAAACTTTGAAAAATGACCAATAATTCTACCTTCTACCTTTTGTTTAATTTTGAGTGCAATATTTCTAAGTGCTCGTGGGACCATTCAGTGGGCCCTCAGGCCATATTTTGCCCAGGTCAGTTACAGGATCTAAATTTATAGAGTTCAATACCAATAATATCACAAAAGAAAGAAAAAGAGTACCTCTGCATAAGAACCAGGACGCTCGGTAGCAGATCATCATTCTGAGCTCCAAATTTAGCCAGAGCGCTGACTGCAGCTGGAGGTGGAAGAAGAAACAAATTATTAAAACTTATTAAAAACTATGAAAGAAATACCAAAAATTTGACCGTGAAATTCACACTGTATCCGGCTCTGTCTAACCTGCGCGAACAGCCTCGCTCTCCAGCACCACTCGGTTGAAGATGAAGCGGATGTACTTGGAGGGCTGAGGGGTGCGTGGGCCCTCTTTGCCCAGCAGGTGCAGGATCTTTGTGGCGAGTACCGTGTGCTCGCAGTCCTCGATGAACTCGCACAGGTGAGCCAGGCCAGTCTCTTTGCTCTCTGGGTTCTCCTCGATGATGCTGATGATGCAGTCCACGATGGCCCGCTTGTACTCGAAACCACCCTGCAGGGAGAAGAGACGTGTTCACTGAGGGACTTTAACGCAGTATTACAAGCATCACCCACACACAGTCTGTGGACAAAAACAAGAAGCTCTGCTCATCAACACCAATGTACACTCGACCATCTGTTGGGTATCTGACACGTCTGCACATATGAACCAGCCTTCAGTAATCAAACCCGTAAGTGAAAGCGCAAAGTGTGAAGAGGGTCGGTTAATTATCAACTCACATCGTCTCTGAGCATGTTGGACAAGAAGTTCATCATGACGCTGTGCTTCCTGGGATACTTCTGGCACAGAGCGCTGATGGCCTGCACCACCACCACCTGCAGTAAACAATCATCAGCAACAGATTAAGGACAAAAACAAAAAAAATAAAAAATGAAAATAGACCAAAAACAACAGGATTTAAAAGCACTGAATCCAATATCAGAAATTAATCTTTTGTGGCTACAGGAGCTGAAAGCCTGGGTGATAAAAACAACTCATCACGGCACATTTTCACACTTTCAACAAGTTTGCTTACATTTCTGCTTGGCCTTCATTTCCAAATGTGTATTTGGTGGCTTTTCTGATTTAAAGCAAGATAAACTGTTTATTTGTCATGTCCTGCTTACTGATATGTAAGCGGCTTCTCACTGTGATGATTAAATTGTATCTCTCTGCTCACTGTAAAACCTGGACAGCCTAAGTTTATGGATTTAGTTGTACTGCAGTACAGGATTAAAAAATAATTGAACTACAAAGTGACCGACCTTGAACTCATCCGAGATCTCGGAGACAAATGAGGAGATCTGTTTCATGAGTCGGTCCACGCTGCTCTCGCTGCCAGTCTTGAGCAGAGTGGTGATGGCCAGTGTGGCGATGCTGCGGTTCGAGTCGGTGATCAGGTTCTCCAAGTCCAAGTTGCACGCAGTCACAGCTGATGGATGCTTCATGGCCACCTGGTGGACACAAAGGAAATTACAGTGTAGCGTATTCTGTTGATTTTATTTGCCAAGCTTGGGAGAGAGGGCAGAATATTTTAAAGCTGTAAAATAACCTGTAATTTTGAAATGAATTTAAATGTTATGCAACAGTAATTTTGGCCCTGGCACTTTGTGCATGCAAACAAACAATATTTCCAGCTGGGAAATCAGAAAGAAGCTACAGTAAACCAGTTTTATGCAGCCTTTTTACACATGCAATTTAACTTTTGACTGTTCAAAATGATATATCATTAAACGAGCCGTGAGAGAGGGATTGAGAGTCAATCTGTACCTTGTTGAGGGTCCTGACTGCAGCGTATCTCAGGGCTGCTTTGGGAGAGCTGCAGAAAAGCTGCAGCACTGCAAGAAGACAAACACATTCCTAATGAGACTCAACAACACATCGCTTTGTTCACAGCACAGATGGAAATTATTATTAAAATGAATGAGGTGTGAGCAAACTACTGACCAGACACAGCAGGGGCCAGCTCCCGGGCGGTACAGTTAGGCATGTGGACGATGGCAGAGGCAGCCTCGTACACCACCATCTCATTCTTGTTCCGCAGGCAGCTCTCAATGAAGTCGAACAAGGGGCTGTCGTGACTGAAAACACAGAATACAATCTTGTAAAAACAAACAAACAAACAAAAAACTGACAAGACACCAACCCTTCACTTTGTGCCACATATTAGGGCTGGGTCATTAATCAAATCGAATCGTCAATTCCGATTTTAGTTTCCTTAATTATGAGAACAACATGACTAAGATAGAACACGATTATTGTTCCCCGTTCTGTTTCACAATGAGGCTCTTGTTTTGTCCTGTGTTAAGGCTGCAGCGTAAACCGTTTATTTGCAGCTGCGCACTTTGTGTTGCTAACTTAATGAATTTCTTTCTATATTTATATATATTTTCAAAGCCTCTTAGTGACTTTTCTAGCAACAGATTTAGCAATTTAGCAGATTATGATTTCTGCCGTAATTGAGCAGCCCTACCATGTATTTAGTCCGTCTCAGAGAAACTATACATGATAGCAAATAAATGATCAGTGGAGAATCATCTGCACTATAAAAGCAACCAGATGTCCTTGGGTCACTCTGCTAAAGCATCAGACTGCTGCAGGTCGACTCACCCTCCCTCGGTCTCGTCCAGCAGTTTGCTGGCGATCCTGATGAGCATGCAGTAGGCGAAGGGAGACTTGAGACCAGACTTGGTGAACTTGTTGAGCATCTTGGTGACAGCAAGCCGATCGTTCTTCCTGAGGTGATACAACAGCCCCAGGGCATGGTACTGGAAGACGGGACAAACACAAACGATGATTTGAAATTTGAACTCCATCATGAGCAAACTGACGTACAATTCTCTCTACACACACAATATACGGTTAAAAAAACATACATTCCAGTGTCCTTATGCATATCTGTACCACTTACCTGGACCATGATGTTGTCACTGGAAGCAGCCTCCTGAGCTTCATTCACCCAGCGCTTCACCACATCGTAGCTCATCTTCACCATGTGCTGAACACACACAAACAGAAAGGACTTTATAACCACCAGCAATTATATGATATAATTTTACAACTTTATATTTTTACGTTGTTTTATACAGAAGCACAAAATATCAAGAGAATAAAATCTAAAATCTTGGCAAACTTTTTCCGGATTTATTTGTGAAATATGAAATGTTTACCAGTGAGGAGACCAGGGCTGAGCTGGACACACTGGGCACCTTGTCAACAATCGCCTGCTTCATGTATCTCTCAATGGCCTGCAGCATGGTGGTCTGCGGAAATGACAAGAAAAACTCAAAAACTATGCTTCAATTAACTATAAGAATTATATAATATATACAGCATGTTTTCTTTCTTGCATAAGATGATGTCGTGAAGGAGAAGATGCTGAGACTGAAGACAAGGAAGACATAATTAAAGAAGCACTCACATCTGTAATCCTGCAGAGGGCTCTGATAGCAGGTCCTCGATACACGTCTTCCTTCCCTGTCATGTCTTTGGTCAGGCTGTAAAACATCAAAACAGGATTTTTTACATACACTGACATTACAAAACATTACAACAATTACGATTACATTTACAAAGAGTTGGTTGCCTCTGTAATAATTTAAACAGTCAAACAGACCATGTCTATTTACCAGATTTCTTAAAATTTTAAAAATAGCCAAATTTCTGTATATCCACTTTTGTCACTTTATGTATCTTGCACGGTTGCCATTTTCATGTACAAAATTCCAAAAGTTGTCCATGACTTTCAAGGATGTAGAAGGTTGTTCATGTAAGATTACTGTAAAAAATCATTACAAACAAGACTTTTGTTTTTAATTTCCAAATATTTTACTAATTCCACGAGGTTTTCCATGACCCCAGGAACCCTGAACCTGGTGTTAGTGGATGATAACAGCTGTCTAAGAGCAACCGGCTTAAACAAACTGTGAACAACAGTTTCAGAGGACCTAACAATCAGCCAAGAAAAGAAACTTCCTCAGTCAGACTTCAGTTTTTGTAAACAGGCAATACTTAAAAGCAATTTAACATCATGGTACAAACCTGCTGGTGACAATGATGACATCCTCGGAGATGTTGGCCATCTCTTTGATGGTCAGGTAGCACATCCTCCTCAGGGTTTGCTGAAAGAGAGAGACAGATTACAAGCGTTATGAACACTAAAGATTGATGGCTTAAACATATAAAATGATGAATGATTGAATAATATCTTACATCATTGGACTGAAAGAGCCTGGTCATGGCAAAGAAGGCCTCCGTGGCCTCTGTGGTCCCAAAATGCTCTCCCTTTATAAACAAAGACATGGGAATGAGATCTTAAACTCTTAGACAAGATCTTAAGACACCGCCTCAACACTAGGGTTACAACAGTATGATATTTTTACAGTACGAGAACCATCTCTGAAAATATTGCAGTATTTTTACACAATTATTATCATTATTAATTAGTATTATCAATCAGAAAGACAACAGATGGGTCACTTTTGGATGAACAAATGTTCTACACTTTTATTAAGACTTGAAACTATGTTAAATGGAAGTTTGTGTATAAAAACAAAACTTAAATAAAGGTGAGATTTTCAATCCAACTGCATTTTTCTCTCAATACTGTAGATAAGCAGATGTACACAGTATGATAGTCATCTACTTTCATATTACAGTGTACCTTAAAACCAGTATATCGCTGCAACCCAACACAACACACAACAACAAAAAGTGACTTGTCATTTTTTGCTAAGCAACTACTTACCTGGTTGAGGAGGTAGATGATCTTGGTGAGGATGTGAAGGCATCTTCTTGGGTTGATAGGGGTCTCGTTGAAGATACGTGCCTGTGAACAAGAACAGACACTTTATTTAATTTCAGTGGTTAAGATTTTGTGTCTTTGACTTATTGTCATTACCTCACACAAGAGCAGAGTATGTTTGAAGCAATGTGAGGCGCACACTTTACCTCCTGCAGCACGGCACTCTTCTCCAGATGCTGGAAAGGGTTTGACCCACTTCCTACATGTCAAAACAGCAGAGTCAGATCTCTGTGCAGTTTAACTTTCATTGAACTTCATTCAAAGCTAGCACACAGAAAGGACGCAGAGTTGACGTCAGCGTATGTTAACGTTATATATTCAATATAAAAGGATCAAAAACTAAGAAAGACAAATTTGCACTTGCAGACAGATTCCGAAATCAAAGCAGCACTGCGGTAATTTCCTCCATCTATATTTTGAGCTCATTTTCAGAGAGGACACGTCTGTTAAGGAGCAAAACTAACATCACAACAACCAGCTGCCTAGCTTGCACTGCTAACGCTAAACTTAGCTTAAGGCTGGTGTTACTGGGGAAACATACAATAGCAGTAACGCATTTTAATGCAACTGCAAATCAGGTGATAATCAAATTAAATGTTATATGAATACAAAATAGCTTTTAAGCCACGATTACTGGACAGGTCAATCCACCCTGACCGCTGTTAACTTCAGCTAGCCGGCTAACAGGCTAGCGTTAGCTTCAAAACGTTCGTCATTACAGAAGTACTTTTCATTTTTCAGACGCTGTCACTTTTAAAAATAATATCTCTGCAATCTTACCAGACTCCTCGTCCTTCTTATCAAACTTTTTAATCATTATGTCGAGATGAAGCTGGCGGATGAGAGTTAAAGATGCGCTCAGCCTCGATCATAAGAGAAGCTACTTCCACGTAACCAAAATGAAAACTCACTTCCGGTTGTAACGTCCACGTCATCGGAGTGTACGTCAGAAGCGTGTCGCGTCATGACCGACAGAGGGCGCTGCTGGCATGCTACATGATAAAAACAAAATTAAATCAAATTTAAAAAAGAAAAAAAAATGGACTTAAAGAGAAAGAAAAAGAAAAGGTATAAAATGATTAAACATATTAATGTAAAATTATTAATTATTAGTATTGGAATTTTTAGAACGTGACTATATTCACCAATTATATTGAGAGAAAATGGGCCGCTAAATTGCATTTTTTGTGTGTCCAATATCACAAAATGCATTAAGTGAAAAACATAAGAACTTTAAATTCTTCAGGAAATGATTTCTCCTGAATTAGAAATAAAGTTTTTCATTTCCGCTTTATACCAAAGACTGTATATTACTATGCTTTGCGTAAATGTTCTGTTGCATTTACCGAGCACAAAGCAGACATGGCAGATCATTATATATTTTCTAAAAGCGCCAGAAACCAGCCACTGATGCCAGCTTTGCTATACTGCAATACATCCCTGTCCCAGGTTGGCTTTATGCAGTTTAATTTTCTGTATTCTGGTTGAACACACATTTATTTGGGAATATGCACCATATAAAAAATGTGGACAATGAAGGAGTCTCAGGAGTAATTTTTAAATGTGTTTATATTTTGCCAGACAAATTTGCTGCATCTTTGGACCCCTGATTGTTTTGGGCTCCAGAGTAGTTACCCACTCCACCTGCTTTGTAAGCCAACCATGTGAAGCACATTTGAATGTAGGGAAGTAACAGGAGGACAAAAAAGCATTGAAAGTGGTCCAACGTGGGGTGCAAAATAATCGAAAAATGGTTCAAAACAACAGTCCAAGTGAGGGAAAATGGAGGAATCATTCACTGACGTTTATTCACCTGATCAGCAGAGGTGGTCTACCTGTGGGATGCACACCTGCAGAGCTTTAATCACAACCTGTCGTGGTTTTGTTTAAGCATAACGGCCACAAGATGTCGACATTGCTCTTTCTCTTGACTCTCAGACAGGGGAACTCAATAACCCCAACTATAAAACCCAGAAGCTGCTAAAGTGTTTAGTTTGGTGAACACTTCTCATTCATGGACAAACAAATATATTTATTTAGTGACATTTCAGAGCCCAACTGACACTAATGTTGGTATTTAAGATTTTAAAGTCTTATCATAAAGCTTCACTGCTCAAGGGCCAACATATTCACTGTTGTCGTACATATATGTTAAACTTAAATTGGTCAATAACACTGGACATTAGAGGTGTGTGGACTCGCGTCACATGACTTGAAAAGCCTTGGGCTTTTTAACACCAGTGACTCATGACTTCACCTGAATTTGAGCTTTGTGACTGGAAAACACTACCGTCTCACAAGCCAATTTGGGAAGAAAATGTTATGGACATTTTCCGATATGAAATGAATTAAATACCACAGGAAATGGATATAAGCATACAAAAAACATTCTGTTGTGAGACTATTTAAGCTATGAAAGTAATATATTACGCTGTTGTTCAAATGGCCTTACATTTATTGAAGGGTACATTATGACATATCTCAAAGTTTAGGACTTGGGACTTACAAAACAATGACTTGGATCTCTGCTGTATGTGTCTCAGTCAGGGAATATTTTCCATGGAGACACACATCCCGACAATATTCAAATATGTCCAAAATATGACTCCCAATATATTAATACAAATATAAATTCAAAAATTGCTATGCTATGACAGGCAACCGCTGCCCACAATAATAATTAGCAAATCTAATCAAAAGCATAAATAAACTTAATATATTGCAATTATTAGTATTATTGTTTCTAATATTACTGTGTATCAAGTTCTGCAAAGAATTTGCCTTATTTGGGTGAAAATGGGCATATTTGCGATCCGTCAAACTCCCCAGTGTCTAATTTGGTCCCTCCCAAAACTGCCCCCGTGGCTGCAGCCTTGGTTGTCATGTTCAGAATGATGCATGTTTAAAAAAGGCAAATGTAGTTATTTACATCTGCTTTATTAGAGGAAAAATAATCCTTTATTTTGAGTATAAAAATAACAGACATCTGATGAACACATACATTCTCATGCACTTGCATTTTACTGTGTTTCATGATCTTGCAGTTGGTTTGTACAGTAGTTCAGAGTCAGTGTTCAGTGTTTTTTTTTTTTTTTTTTTTTGGTGTTTCACACTAGAAATCATTACAGGCTCCCATGTGAACTTCTGAACAGAAAACCTCTTCAATAAATAAACCAGCAAAGGGAAAAAACACATTATCAAATCTAGTGGTGTGATTACACAACAGCATTACAAAAAACTTCATTGGCATTTTGCTAAAGATGAAAGATATGACGATCACAACTGCTTTGTTATTCTTGTTCCGTCCAGGAGTTAAAATTTGATGATGCTGGGGCAAACTGACCACATTAAACTTTCATTTTACTGACAAAGAACATCTGAGGGCTCGTTTTTTTTTTTTTTTTTTTTTTTTTGCTGCAACCCATGTCCATCTTGAAAGTGAAAATTTAAAAGTCCAAAATTGTCTTTGCAGATTTGAAAGGAGTCTGCCAAAGGGTTAGATAACAGCACTTGTTTCCAATGTGAAACATGACTAATGTTTTCTTATGGAGCTAGAACAGTGACTGTAAGTTTTGGCTTTTTCTTTTCATTCTGATGTTTTTCAGTGACAATTTACAAATTTTTTTTACTCTTTTTCCAATGCCAGTTTAAATGTAGGCTAGTGTAAATAACAATGTCCTTGCCCTTCCTCTCAAACTCCTCCCCTCCACACTCAGTGAGTCTTCAACTTTTTGCCATAAAAAATAATTTTGAAATAAAATTTGATTTTACTTTTTAGTGTCAATATTTCTTTTTTTATTCCAAATTTTATTTTCAATACCAAAACTTACTGTCACTGTTCTAGCTCCATAATTATTTGCCTGAAATGACCAATCATCTAGGTTTCAAATTTTGTCTTTACTGCTCTTGACAATATTATGTCTTCATATAAGATAGTTGCACTGATGCTGCAAACTCTCTGATAATGCATAAGAAACACATGAATTATTCCCACCACAAAGGCTCAAACTGTTACATAAACACACATTTAAAAGTCAGTTTAGATGTAAATGTTTGTGAATATGACGGTTTTACTACATTTATGAGCCAAATATTGTATCATTTTTGAGCTTGAAGTTGAACTTAACCAAAACAAAGCAAAAAAAAAAAAAAAAAAGTGAAGAGAATAATCTCCATCTTTTAGTTAGTCTGTTTCATTGGTTCACAACAATTACTGTCCCAAATGGAGGTTTCCATAGTGTTTTGATCAGAGCAAAAATAATAAATAAATAAATATATAGC
>NC_056484.1:9389464-9417758 GCF_008729295.1 Plectropomus leopardus
TAACACTAAGGGCTCCTAAACATATTTGTGTTAATTCATTTTTGATATTTATTAACAACCTATTCACCTCTTAAATATCTCCCTCAACTTACAGTATCAATTCATAGTTTCGTACTTGATCATCGACGTCTGAGGCATGAGAAACCTGTATCTTTTTTTCTCTCTGACTGTGAACTTCTTAACCAGGGCAAAGGAAATAAAGGACGACATAAGAGGCAGAGACAGCGCCTGGTAAATGTCCTTGAAGGGGACCAAACTAAACTTGAAAACTTCACTTTTGCCCCAACTAAACCAAATAAACACCAACTAACACAACTATCTCACCTTGCAAAGTTTAAAGATAAACTCTGACAGTGGCTGTCGCTAACATGACATTAACATAACATTACTTATAACAATAACATATTAAGTACTAAAACATAATTAAAATAATCATAAAAAACTAACATTTTTTTAATTTAACAAGCAGATTAAACAGTTACTGTAAACATGGTGTGGCTAGTAAAACTAAAAGCATGCATTTGTCTCACTGTGCTTCTAATTATATTGATACCAGATTTAATTAATGGGTTGCTTTGTAATCGCTTGGCATTGTCATCCAATTGTTGACACAAATTATCAACTATTATATGTAACAGTATCTTCCTTTAACTATTGTCGCTTCTCCTTCATCTAAAGACAAGTGACGCGGACGAGAAAGAGGAAGAAGAGGAGTTTTATGACGGCGAAGATTACAGTTATGAATACGAGGTAGGCAGCTGCTGCGATAAATGACTAACTTACGAACTATGGGAAACTTCAGATTGAAGCAATGACGTGGGGTTGTTACAGATTTGGAGCATCGTTGTGGTGGGTGGCTTCTTGCTAACAAACCTGTCAGCTCATAATCATTTTTTTTATAGCAGCGTCTCATCTGTGCCCACACTGAACACTGGGCACTGTTGATAAATGACACACCCACTACATGAATTAATCATTAAGCGTAAATTACTTTGTCATTCCAGCCCACTGCATCTGCTCTGCACATAGTCCACTGGAGTGTCTGTAGATTGTGATAGTTTAAAAGTGATAATTAAATCATTTTTTTTCTTTAACAGGACGAACTTTACACAGATGACCACATGGCCTCTGAGGAGAGGAGAGACAACGAACAGGTAAATGTCAACCAACACGCTCTTATCTGTTTTGGATTAGGTGAAAATTTTCTGATTCATTTTTAATGTAAACTAGGTTCCGTGTTTTTATGCCTCAGTGGCGACAATAGACATGGTCTGGAGGATTTTTTTTTTATTTGGCATATTAAATATGTGAAATAAGCTGTGAAGATTTTGATGTTGAAGGGTCATTAGGACCATGCATCTGTCTAATTTTTGTGAGTATTATATCTCAAGGACACTTGAGGGAATTTCTTC
Organism: Plectropomus leopardus; assembly: GCF_008729295.1. Taxonomy (NCBI): domain Eukaryota; kingdom Metazoa; phylum Chordata; class Actinopteri; order Perciformes; family Serranidae; genus Plectropomus; species Plectropomus leopardus. Next base: position 9,390,877 of record NC_056484.1, read on the forward strand.
AAATTTGTCACAAACGTCCACTTAAGTCATGCATGAACTGATTAGAATTCAGTGATCAAAGGTCACTGTGACTTTGTCTGCAGTCTCATGTACACAACATTTTAAGAACACCATCAGGGAATTTCTTCAAATTTGGCACAAATGTCCACTTTGACTCAATGAAAAACTGATACGAATTTGGTGGTCAAAGGTCACTGTCACATCACAGAATGTGTTTTTGGCCATAACTCAAGAATTCTTACGCTAATTATGACTAAATTTCATATAACATCTAACTGTAAATAATAATGAAGGATTAACATTTCATATCCGAAAGGCCAAAGGTCAGGAACAGAAGAGGAGACATTTGGTCAGATGTTGAATTGGCAACAATAATCTTGGGTGCCCACCCTGAAACTGTGCTGATTGTATAGATCTTCTGTGCTGCTGGTGGGAAGATGTGTGAGGAGCATCCATGTTTTAACAGACATGGGTCTAAATTGTAAGTTCAACTTGAGAGGTTAGTGGAGGCATCCCCTGTGAGGCGGTAATTCTAGTTATCATATGCAGCTTGAAGTCAAGACTGATGAAATCCCTCATCCAGTGAATAAAAGGGAGGAGCATCAATAATTCTGTAGACCAGATGATAACAAAAAGTCATTCAGTGTTGCAAGACTGTACTCTGATAGAAAGGAAGCAGAGACAGCTGAGCTCACTTGTGAAGAATAATAACATATTTACGCTTTTTTTCCTTGCAGGACGAACAATTACCCACACAAAATCCTGTCCGGTTAGAAACATTGGTGGGAACTTCCAGTCATCCTCTAACATCCTCCACAGACAGACAAACAGATGCACAGGTGAAACTACACATATTTTTACATATTTTCTTTCACATTATTTCAAAATTCTCAAGTAGCTACACAGATAAGAAACGACAGAACAGTACAAACCCCCCATCTCAATACAGTGAGACACAGGGAATATAGACAGTTGCAATTGTAAATGCATGCCAAGCAAGGTCCCAATAGGTGTGTGCTTTAGCAGGCTGTGACAGCTTTTTAGTGGATTTTTTTTTTTTTTTTGCAGGAGCACCCTCAACATCTTGAGTTTAAACAAATTCAAATCAGAGCTTAGAAAGGGCCCAACACCATCTGTGTTTTTCTCCATTGTCCAATCAAATTAATTAAGAGGCAGGTCTTTTTGGTGGCAATACAAGTTGAAGTGTATGGTGGGATTTTTTTTTTGTTTTTTTAAGATTTTTTGGTGTTTGCCTTACATTATAATCAAGGGCTGCAGATTGGAATTGAACCTGACATAGCCTTTATACATGGGTTGCCTGCTTTACCAGGTGTGCGACTGGGTGCCCTGATGGTAGTGTACAGCGTTAAACAAATGTTACCTCACTTCTGTTGTCGCCCTTAAGAAGCTGCAAGACATATCTAAACACATTGTAGCCTCAACTTCATTCTAACATTTTACCAACAGTAATTAGGCTTGATGATTCACGGCAGGTTGTCAAACTGTCCCTGACTCACCCTGAATAGACTTTGAACCGGTCATCATCCAGGCAAAGCTGCTGGATCAGCTGGTGATACCCTGTGATTTCTCCTTTTTCTATAGGTCTCATATACCCCCATGGATCTGCTTTTTCTTGTGTACAGCCACAAAGTGTCCTCTGTCTGTCCATTTTTTATGCAGATTTTAAGGTACAAATCTGATAGTTTAGTTTATAGCAGTTAATAGCAGCTGCAAAAAGCACTCCTATCGGGGGAAGCCTTATCAAAGTGGCAGTGCAGTGCACTCCTCTGCCTGATCAGGGCCCAATGCTGTATCTTTGCTGTCCATCAAGGTTGTTTGTGCACAGACTCAGGGGATGAGTATGATTTACAGAGGGTAACTTCCAAGTTCAAATAGATTAGAGCCACATTCACATTCAGTGGAAGATAAATCAATGTAAATTTACTTTCTGATATTATCAATAAAGGCACCCAAGATCTTAACAAAGTTACAGTGGAGCATTATTGTAATAATTTTGTGGCCCAGACGATAACAAAAAGTCATTCACTTCTGCAAACATGTACTCTGATAGAAAGGAAGCAGAGACAGCTGAGCTCACTTATGAAGAATAATAACATGTTGATGCTATTTTTTTTCTTTGTAGGAGGAACAATTACCCACGCACAGTCCTGCCCAGTTAGAAACATTGGCAGGAACCTCCAGTCATTCTCTAATATCCTCCACAGACAGACAAACAGATGCACAGGTGACACTACACATATGATACACTCAGTGTTTGATGTATTGCTAAAATCCAAAAATATTCCCTTCACATTTATGTGATTTATTCATATATGTGTAAGTTTTTCACATTATTTCAAATTTTCTAAAAAGTATATACAAAAACACAACCAAAAAACAACAAAACAAGTTACATCCCCTTATCTCAATACATCCGTTGACATACAGGGACTGAAGAATAATTTTCCATCAGTCCAGGGAAGTTCTTTTACTTTCATCCAAAAATGGGACCCCAGATCCTAAGGGGTAACTAATGTATTTGTCTAGCTGGACCCATGTTTTTGTGTCTTACTTGACTAATGGGAACAACCCATTACCCTTTAACAAAGTTAGAGTATGAGTCAGACAAAGAGTATATCCACTTAATAAAGACAGGAAACGACATAATTGAGCCACTCCATAAAACGAGCAGGGATTGATTTCCATTCCATGTCTGAAGTTATTTCTGTGTAGATCAATGGCATGAACTCAATAACGGTTTCCTTTTGATTTTTGTTCCCTTAGGTTGCCTTGACAACCACAGAGCCACTATCTCAACCCATGGCTGATATAGAAAAGGTACACAGGGCAGCTGGCCCTGTCAGTGTCAAATATGGATCTTTAATCAACACGGTGCTTTACTTTTGAAGCGCTGCTGTCACTGTCACATACTTATCTATCCTTTATTGTTTTGACCAGGATGAAGTGTCATTTCCTACACCTCCCGTCACAACAGAAGAGCCAGACCAGGTAGAGCTCTGATTTAATTTGAAAAGGCTTGAATGTTTCTGAAGACCCTTGCATGCCTTGGAATGCAGATCTCTTTTATTTACACTTAACACAGGATGCTTGAAAGTGATGGACAAGTGCTCGAACAAAATCAAGGATGGGATTCATTTTCTCCCTGTCCTCATATATAATATTTCATAAATAAAATGTAAAAAGCACTTGACATCATATTTCAAGCCCTGATCTTCTTTCTATTTTCTATTTAAAAAATTTCACCAGTGCAAAAAGTTTGTAAAAGGCTGATGTGAACACAGTGGGAATGGAAATATACCATCACAAACATTACCAAAGCATGAGACAGAACAGCATTTCTGAGCAGCATGCTTTAAGTGTGATTTCTCAAAAGCTTGCCTGAATGGGAATGAGCAGAAATAAAAGAATAGCCCGACTCTTCAATGATTTACTGGCAACAAAAAAAATTCAGAGAGTTACTTTTAATACTTTCTCTCTCTCATTTTTTTTAAACAGGACGTCTCTTAAGTCCCAAGAGACTGTGACTATAGGGCGTTAAGCATTCATAAGAAAGCACACACTACATGGAGCGTGTGAATAAACTGAACTGTTTTGCTGTTGAGGAGCCCTGAACCTGACCAACGTTTCATGAGGAGGGACTTCTTTCCACACAAAGAAGATGTCACTCGCCAAAACCAAAGTTCATATCTTGTATGAGGGCTTTTATTTTGACTCAAGCTCGAGAAAAAAAATCAGGCAACGCTGTCAAAATATCAGTATTGTTTCCTCATGTCCAGGTTATTTTCATTCTTCACTTTGTTCCATGTAAACGCCAGTGTAGCCTTTACCTTGTCAACGTGTCCTAATTTATTTATTGAGACAAATATCTCTTTTTAACAAATAAATATATCGGATAAAATGCGAAACTTGTGCCAATAATTTCAATATTTCCTTTTTTGAGAGGATGTACTGAAATTTTATTTATTGAAACATGGAAAATATGTTGTGTTTTTACTTCACCTTTGAACACAAATGATATTATTTGGAATGTAGTGGTACTATAAGCATATCAAACACTCTTTTCACTGGTGACATTTTTATACATTTTTTGTCTCTGTTTAACCTCTCTGTGCATGTATCCTTCAGTAAAATGTTGAAATAACTTCCTAAGCAAGTCTGGGTCTTTCTTTCTCACATTTATTGCATCAGAGCACATCGTAGACTGTATAAAACAATTGGAGGTAGCCTCGGATCTGAAAAGTGAAGCCCATGCAGAATTGTTTTGAAGTCTATGTGAAAATGACCCTATTTCTTCCCTCATTTATTACCTTAGTAAACATTTTCTCATGAGTCTCTGATCTCAATCACTAGTTTTACATCTTCTTCAATCAGCATGATGCTCATTTTGTAAATTATGGTCCCATGGAGTGCTCCAGTGATGGCGTTTTTCTGTAGGCCAACGCGGAAAAAAGCTCTTTAGCAAACAGAAGTTTATGATACTATAGATGTTTTGTTTGGCAAGAAAATCACAAAAGATCACTTCTTTATTTTTGAAGTGTAAATTCAATCAGAAAGAAATGTGAAAGTCTACTAAGCTTTTGGTGACCACAGACCTTATTTCAGGCACCTAACCCAACACAATCAAAAAGCCCACTGACTTCCAGATGAGGGAACCAAAATTGCAACTTGTTTCCATGTTTTAAGACTTATTCCTGTAAGTTTTTGTAAAGCACATTTTATACGCCAGGGCAATTCCATGTTCTTTACAGGGTTATATTACAAATTTAAATACAATGCAACTTGAATACAATTTAAATTTACAATATACGATTAAAAAGTGCAAAGCATAGGCAAGTGATTCAAGAAAATTAAAAAAAATAACCTTGTGCAGTTTAAATCAAGTGGAAATTTACAAAATAATAATAAAAATTATGAAAGACTGCATTAAATACTCCCACATCTAGAGGGACAAGTAAATTAGATAAATGTAGTACTCAGTGCATACCCTCCTTAGCTCCACCCTCTCATCCAAATTTTCACTTCTGCCAAAATGCCAACTCAAGGCTTCACAACAGTCGTCCACAAACCAATGGGGGAACATCACGGTGGCTGCATTGCCTTTTTTATGCAGTATGTAAAGTACACACATTACTATGGCTGTTTATTAGAAAGCATAACAATCATTGCGCTAAATTCAGTTTTTGGTGGACTCAACAGGTACCACTTTCCAAAATCAGGGTGAAGAAAAGCGCCCGCTGGCCTGACTCCATGGTAAGTGTCATTTGGTTATGCTGAAGAAAGATTGATAACAATAAAAATGGCGGTAATAATCATTTTCTTATTTTAGATTTTCATGCCGGGTGCACCAGGTGGAAGAAGTCGTTTTAAAGAGGCACAAAAAGTAACATCTTCCACTCCTGAAAATTTCATACATGTGACTCAGATTGTATCAAATAAAGAATGAAATATAAAACTAACCCTTCATATTCATTTCAGCATCTTTCCTCTGGAGCCCAGGGTTACATCAGCTGGAATGTAAGTCTGCTTAATGATCAAGATACGTTTTTATCCAAATTCAAACGGTGCAATTGATAAAATTGTTGTTTTGTTATCAAATCTTTTTTAGCAGAGGAAGCAAGAAAAGGATGACCTTCAAACACAGACCACGAGGCAAGAAAGGAGGGAGAGGAAGCGATACAGTGATACAGAAAAATATACAGAAACACAAGGTGGAGGAGAGGAGCCAACGAAAGCTGATGAAGTGGAGGAGTGGGGAAAAGAACAGGAGAAAGGAGTGGAGGCAGACGGGTTAACAGAAACAGGCCCTGGCTCTGTCTTTGAAGAGGAGGAGGAGAGGAGTGGAGACTATGACTGGGAGACAGAGGAGGACGTGGATCGAGAGAGGGGAGGTGAAGAGGACGACGACCTGGAGAGGGAGAGAGAGAGAGAAAGGATTGAGATGGAGAGGGAGAGAGCAGAGCTGGAGAAAGAGAAGGAGGCAGAACTGGAGCTGGAGAGGGAGAGGGCGAAAGAGCTGGAGAAAGAGAGGGAGGCCGAGCTGGAGCTGGAGAGAGAAAATATGGAGAGCGAGAAAGAGCGAGAGAGGGAGATGACAGAGCTGGAGGAGGAAAGAGACTTGGAGAAGGAGAGGGAGGAGTGGGAGAGGAGGAGAGCAGAGATGGAGAGAGGAAGAGAGGGGGGTTATGATGAAGAAACTGGACAGCCATATCCATACCCTCCTGAATATTTTTACCTGAAGGTAAGGCGCAAAGTATACATAACACTCATTATTATAAAATTTTCAACATATGAGTTGCATGTTTTCAGTTCAGAAGAAGGCAGAAAAAAAGTCAGCTTTATTTGTGCAATTAATTTACTTATTTATTCATATTTCTTATGCAACAGGGACAACCAGGTGAGAATGGAATACCAGGAAAAAAGGTGACTGAGTGCAATTTAGACATTATCATCAAACTATATTAAACATGGTTACTCTTGTAGACACAATCCAGAATGGTACAGGTAAACATTGCATGTTGGTTTCAGGCTCAGATTGTTATTATAATTGTCTGAAAGACATTATACATTTTTCCTTTCGATGATCCGATCTGTTTTCCCCGTGTATAACCAAAATCAGTTAAATATTCAGCCAGGACACTGAAAATCTTTTAGATAACGTGAAGCTACACTAACTGTACTCCAACAAACAAACTCCTCTCGTCACTCCTCTTTCCAACCCTCTACAGTGATTTTTTTGTGCATTAAATCATCTCTGAACTTGTGGGAAATGATTGGATAGAACACAAATTGTAATTTGATCTTAAATCAGCCACAGGCTCACGGGTCTTTTTAGGTACAATCTGGTATTATGTTGTACACTATTACACGTGACAATCCCTGGGACCTGTGGTGAAAGAATGGGACCCAACTCAGACCTGATTGACCATGATTAAACAAAGCCCCAAACTCATACAGGTTCCAGGTAGGGGCTCGGTAACTCGGGTCCAGGTAGACCCATAAAATCCTCTTATGTGCTTTGTAATTTTGGTGAACTTGGCCTTTAAACAAGAACATATCCTTCTATTGGCAGGATTTATTGAGTCACTGATATCATGTCACTGATTATGCTGATTCAAAGCATCATTATCATCATCTGGACATCACAGAACAGGAATAACAGTCACCACACGAATTGTGCCACCGATTCATAAAAATATCATGGCTGCTCTCCCCACCTACCCACGTTGCATCAGTGAATGACATCAGAGCTGAGGGAGAACTTCTCTCCCGTCTCGCCTGTCAGTTGAGTCCAGGCCTTTGATGTCACCCTCTGCTCTATTTCTGTTTGACTGGAAGACAGTAGATTAAAGCAGACATTAATAATTCCCCTTGTTAAACATGCTGACAAGTCGGCTTATTCTTTTCTGTTTTTTTATATATACTTTTTTTATTTCAAATCCTCTGTGTTGGTTTATTTTGGCTCATGAAAACAATGCTGAGCTGCACCTCCTAACTGATATGTGCTCTTTTTGTCCATTCTTTTCAGGGAGAAATTGGTGAGAAGGGACAGAAGGTAAATATTCACGAGCTGGTAGTTCTTTTAATGTATAACAGTGAAATGTGCACGTTAAGTTTTTGAATTTAAATGAATGAGATTGAAATATTGGCGTTTGTTTTGTGTTTTTAGGGAGAGCCAGGCATCGGCCACAGAGGTCCAGAAGGCCAGGCCGGTCCTCCGGGACAGAAGGTGAAATTTCTAGAAAAAAATAAAAATAAAAAAACACTCTCTTATTTGTAACATCCCTTCTGGTTCAATTAATCCTTAGTCTTTTCCATCACTTTCTCTTTGATTGACTCTACGTCTCATTGTGGTTTTTAATTTAGCAAATATAATTGGCTCAGTGACTCACTCACTCATTTAAAATTGTGTTTGAGCATTTAAACTGATAAAGGAAAGAAGGACTCTGTGTGAAAGCAATTACTCAAAAGGGATTGAAGAGCTGAATAATTACACGACATGAAACAGTTGACCTTTAGCTGTGTTATTTGTCTCCCAAGCATTTCTTTCTCTCCTTTTATTCATTCCTCTTTCTCTTTACGTTAGGGTGAACCAGGTGAACCAGGGCCTCCAGGTGCTCAGGGCATCCAGGGTATCCGTGGTAACCCAGGCTTGCAGGGCTCCCAGGGGCTTAGAGGTCCCCAAGGGGACCCGGGTGAGCCGGGCAGAGAGGTACATCATCATAGATCAACTTACAAGTTACCATTCAGCTTGCTTTGCTTTGGAAAAATGAAGACCACAAAAGTGTAGAAATAGTTGTTTTTCAATGAGGAATAACAGCAGAAATGTAGAGAGAGGGTTGTGCTGTTTGGTTTAAAAGAGACGTGAGATGTTTTTTGTGTTGACGCAGGGTGATCGGGGTAAAAGGGGGAAGAATGGATCGTCTGGAGCTCCTGGACCTCGAGGAGCAGCAGGACCTCATGTAAGGAAAAAAAAAACAACCAAACAAAAACAAAGACACTAAATGACAAACCACTCAACACAAAACATGTTTGCATTGTACATTAACGCAAACCATGGATACGTTACATTTGAACCATTGTGTGTCATCATGAGGTGTGCACATTAAAACTTGTACCGCTATCGGAGCAGCAATATTTTGGTAAAGAACAACCATTTTTCCACTGCTACCCCAGCAAGAAACACAGTGATGCCATAGTAAAAAACACCACTTTCTGTGGCCCTATCCTTTTGGAAAAATACCAATGGGTTGCTATAAAAAAAAGCTTTTAATGGCACTATCCTGCCAGGAGATGCAGAGATGCCTTGACAAAAGCAACAACCATTTTTCTGCGACTGTCCCTGCTGGAAAGACATTGACAGGTTGCTTCAAACAGCCACGTTTGATGCCTAAAGAGCTGCTGAGAAAACAGCAAGTCATTCCTGCTTTGTTGTTTCTAAGTGTCAAACAGTGTTCTGCAGCCATGCAGGCATCTTGCACACCTTCCAACATACCCTCCACCTCTCTTTGACAGTCTTCTAATATGCTAGGTCCTTTTAAAAATGCTGATATAATATTTAGGAAATGCACTAATGTATCATCTTAAAGATTTTGGGAGAAACATACAATGCCAACATTTTCTTAAAAATTTATATAAGAATGATTACTTTTTGGGACTGTAGGTGCTCCATATTTTTGCAACTTCTTTGTCTCATTTTAATCATTTTTCTCGGGCTGTCTGCTGTAAGACAAATACACTTATTATAACACTCTTAAGATAATATAATCCTTTATTTGTACCAAAGTAGGGAATTAAGCATTCGCATCATGTCTGGTGAAGTTTCCAGTGTGAAGTGTGAGGGACACTCTTATTGACTGCCTGCTGAGAATGATGTTTAATGATATTTTTGGGGGGTTTTTTTTACCTCTAATTAAGGGTCCTCCTGGTGTGCCTGGAGCAAAAGGAGAAAAGGTACAAATAAAATTTGAGCTCCAATTTATTTTGTTTGAACCATGACTCAAAAAATTGAAGTAAAAGAATTTAGTTTTATGTTTGTAGCAGCAGCATGTTGTCATTTGATCTGTGCTGTGTAAAAAACAGACCATTGCTTTATCTCCTCATCAGGGTGACAGTATTCCTGGAGAACCGGGTGCCAGGGGCTTGGCTGGCTTCCCAGGCAGAAGGGTGAGTTTAGGTCAGCGTATACGTCACAGCCAAACCCTGTGATGGTGTGACAGTTTGAACAGTTTCAGCCTATATTTAGGTCAGGGAAGAATCTGATCTCGGTTAACGTAATGCAAAATATCACACATTAACTTTGTTAACTAATTTGTGAAACAGTTTATCTAATGTTATTATTCAGCACATGCTTGTGATGTTGGTGGATTATGCAGAAAACTTCCTTTCTTTTCAGGGTGAAAAAGGCCCTATAGGAATTAAAGGAGCTCCTGGGCATTTTGTAAGTGACATTTCAAATCCATGCAACCAAAAATAACATTTTATTTAAGGCTCTTACAGTTTCACTTATGTGCACTTGGAAATAAAATCCTTTTATTTAATTCTTTTTTTGTTGTTGTTAATAGGGTCCAAAAGGTGTTCGTGGCAGCAAAGGTGAAAAGGTGAGCTGTTATTTGACATTATTTGTCACCACTGTGTTTGACATTAATCTTTAATATGACTCCTTCACTTAACAAGTCAAACAAGACTTAAAGTTTATAAAATTCCTTGAACTGATGTCAAAAGGGGGACCCGATACATACAAACCACCTGTTTCACCTCATCTAAAGGTTACATTGAAAATGAAATGTGCTCCACATATGTTCTGGTCTTTCTTAATGCTCATGAGGGTTTTGGTCAGCAACAATTTCAAAGGGTTAAATGTTTGAATCTATGATTGCCCTTTGCTATTGATTTTCAGTCTGCCAAGAGCCCTAATCCCCTGTACCACTGTGGTGTTCAACATGATTACTTTCCTTTTGCTTCTTTGGCCTAACTTATACTTTTATCCTGGAAGTCTCCCACTCCGCCTCTGTACTCAACATGGCTCAGTGACATCATGTTCATCCTCCAGTTGGAGAAAATTAAGTTCACCCTCAAAGTGTCAACGGACTCATTCTGTAAGAGGTGGCAACTGTTTTCGACATATTTTCTGAACTTGTCTGTAACCCCATGAGAAAAGGGCATATTAGACTTAAGGGGTGTTCACATCAGGGACTCAAGTTTGGATCTGAGGACACTTGAGCCCAAAGTCCAGTTTGTTTGATGAGTGTGAACACTTTGTACCGCACGCAAGCACAATATGCTGGTTCATGCCCAAATTCACTTGAAAAGGTGGTCATGAGTGAGGTTCATATGTACTGTGGTACAGCACACATCAGGTGGTGTTTGGTGTTTTGTTTTCAGTGCAGTTTCTGTAGAAATCGATATACCACAGTGCACAAAAAGTATGACGGTGCTGCAAGTTCTGAGATGCAGGATGATCAATGGAGTACTGGACTTTGTCTGCTTGTGTGTACTTAATATTTATCTAACACGTATCGTGTTGTTTGCGTCAGCAGTGAGGTATGAGGATTGAGTACAGAAGACAACATTAACATTTGAATGTGCAGATGTTTAAAGATAGATAGATAGATAGATTGATAGATAGATAGATAGATAGATAGATATTTCCAAATCATTTTGAAGTGTCAGTAGAAATAATGTCAGTGTTCAGTCAAACTGTCTTCATATTTGTTTTTTTCTTCTTGACTAAAGTCTCTCAAGTGAGTGAGTCATCTCTGCCAGATGCCATTAAACCTCAGTCATGTTGTGGACAATAGCTGTTTGTGACATTTTATCAAAGGTGGATTACATTGCACCAGATTTTATTGTATTGTGAAGGGATTTAATAAAATGTTGTTAGGGCTCAGCAATTTTCCTGCTGCAACAGCAGAGCAGGATGAGTAATATATGTACTTTTGTTGACACCAAGAATAGAAGTAATCACGTTTGGAAAGCCTTTTATAAAAACTTATTTTTTGCAGGGTGACCATGGATTACCTGGAGTCAGAGGAGAGAGGGTATGATGATTTTCACGTTTCTTTGTTGGGCAGTTTGTTTGTATAATATAGACAGTATACACAAGACCAAACAGGTCTTGTCGACATGATTCAAAGCTTGCTATCATTCATTTTGTTTATTCATTTCTTACATTTATTTACGTCTGGTATTCACAATTTAATCCCTTCCTACAGGGGAGTGTGCTTCAAATCCAAGGGCCCCGAGGATTTAAGGGTTCCAAAGGAGAGGCGGTGAGATCTTTTTATATATTTGTCATCTTATTTGAATTCAACACAATTTAATACAACTTTATTTTTTCTAACAAGGGCAATATTGTACTCAGCTTGTGTCTAACCCTGTCTACATATAGACACAAAAAATGAAAGAAGATAAAACTGTCTCAATGACACACAGAGTAAACACATGAAAAGACTTCAGAAGAATTTAGTAGATGTTTTGTTTCAGGGTCAGCGAGGCCCACCAGGTTTTGATGGAGATAAAGGAGAAAAGGGCGAGGACGGTCCTCCTGGATTCAAGGTAATAAATCTGCAAAGAAAATGATTTTCACAAGACATTAGGAGCATGAAAATGCTTTTCATAAAAAGTCATTCTATACTGGTCATGATGAAAGAAATACCCCTCCAAATGACCATTTCTATATCCACTACTCACCCAGTGTTACATTGAATTTGTGAAGAAATGTTGTTTTTCTCACATGCTTCTGTTAAAAGAAAAATCCAAAAATGCAGAAAATCTTGATTAATTAAAGTCAAAGGCAATTTTGTTGAGTCAGAGCGGTCTTTTGGGGATGAAGTATTCCTTTAAGTGTATGATTGCAGTGTGGCAGTTTGCCTCATACTTTGATTTCTAATAAATGAGCCTGCAAAAAAATCATAATTATGGAAAGAATTTTAAATTGTTTTTTTAAAGGGCCTAAAGGGTGATGCAGGCACTAAGGGGGCACTGGGACGTTTTGGAGCTCGAGGACCAGTAGGCCAGAAGGTGAATAAGGGTTTATTTTAATATCTTCACATTGCACCAAAATGAGGTCAGCCATTCAACACTTCTATGTCAGAACTGTGTGTGTAATTGTGCTCTTTTCCTACAGGGAGATTCAGGAGAGCCTGGACTCAATGGAGTGATGGTAGAGCTACAATACAAACATACACAAACAAATATTGAGTAACTCTAAATAGAGCCTAAATTCAGATTTAACTTCTGTGAATCACTTACAGTTATACCTGTGATGTGATTTAAGGGTCGAAATGGGGATCACGGAGTGGATGGAGCCAAGGGAGACAAAGGAGACATGGGACTGCAGGGACAGAGAGGCAGTCAGGTACATTGAAAATCAATATCTTACCACCTTGTTATGATTGATTTCTAAAGATTCAGCAAAGTTTTGATTTGTTTTGGGTTTTTGTTTTTTTCACAGGGTGATCCAGGAGAACCAGGCTTACCAGGAGACAATGGGGAGAAGGGAGAAAAGGTGGAGACAGTTGTTATTTGTCACAGTTGTCCTCCTCTTTTTTTTCCAACTTGGCCCCTTTTGGTTTAGTTTCAGGTTCTCTGTTTGCATGAATTGGTTAAATTGTCAGTTCTTTTTCCTGCTGTTACAGGGTTTCAGAGGTTTACCTGGACACATTGGGAGTCCAGGCCCGGATGGAGAAAAGGTTAGGCTTGAATCAGCATCTTTGAACAAAACAAGTTATACGTCATCTTCTTTAAAATTATTTGTATATTTATTTATTCATTTATTTACTGTTTTCATTAGGAATACAAAAAATGCATAAATAGAAATCACATGTCTTTTCCATTTTGGATGAATATCCCCAGGGGCCTCAAAGAGGGAACCCAACTCTATGACAACAAAACAAAACTTTCTCTGTATAAAACAAACAAACAAAAAGAAACTATACCACTAGTAATAGTTGTTTTTGTTTGCATATTAAAAAACCTATAAACATACAAAAATAGTTATTAAGTTAAGTTAAGTAGATAAAAGTGGAAATTAAAGAAAAATAAGACCTAAGAGAATTTTTAAAAATAAAATGAAAATAAATGAATAAATAAATTAAAAACAAACACGAAAGGGTGGCAAATTTGTAGGGAATTAAAATAATCCATAAAAGAATTGATTGCTAAAGATTAATAGAGCTGCCATTAACTGAAAGTCGTATTTTTTCTAACCTAAGAGAAGACATAACACCACTAAGCCGCAGAAAAATATATGGTTCCTTATGAGATTTCCATAGAAGTAAAATACACTTTCTTAACAGAGAGGTAAACGAAGCAAATATGTCTATTATGAAGAATTAAATTGGAAAGAAGACATTTTGTCAAGATCGTAAAATAACCACTCCATTTTCAGTCTTGGACATAAGAAAAACATGGCTGAGGTTAAAAGAGGAAACGTGACATCTCTCACATTCATCTAGAGTTTATCTAACAATGTCGTGAAGAAATCCTGTCAGTAATCTGGATAACTCTGTGGTGTCTTTGCGAAACAGGGGGATATGGGGTTTCACGGCACCCCTGGCATACCTGGGCTAAATGGACTCACAGGGCGAAAGGTAAACATTCAAGTGTGCACATGTTTCTCTTTCTTCTTCCCAAAACACATACAAACTCACTATTCTCATCATGTGGTGTCACCTCAGGGTGAAAAGGGACAAGGCGGTGTTGATGGTGTTGATGGTCATCCAGGAGTGAAAGGAGACAAGGTCAGTAAATTTGCATCACTTTCACTGGTTATTATCTAACTAATTTCACCAGTCGTTATGCGCTCATCAGAGTTGTATATTGTGAAAATTCCAGGAAATATAATAGAATAATATGTTTTATCTTCCCCTGGAACCAAAGGATGTGCTTTATTTCATTGATTATATCACTGTGTTTTTTTTTTATTTGTTCGTTTTTTGATGTGAAAAGTGCTATATAAGTCAGATGTATTGTTAGTATTTTATTATTATTATTGTTGTTGTTGTTGTTGTTGTTGTTGTTGTTGTTGTTGTTGTTGTTGTTGTTACTAGTATTAGTATTAGTATTATTATTAGCATGCTATTTACATCCTCAGATCACTCTCACTCCATGTAGGGTGCAGCGGGTTTTTCAGGTTTCCCGGGGTTTAAGGGGTCAGCAGGGAGTCCAGGAAGAGATGGAGATGAGGGAGCACCAGGACCTCCAGGGCCTCGTGGGAACACAGGACCTAAGGTACAGTGCTACTCAGTAAATTGGAGAGATATAATACTGACTTATATATTTTACCATGCATTGATAATGCTTTATTTTGCAGTTAAACTGAAAGAAAATGGAAGAAAAACTTGTTCTCAACATTATTTTCTCTAGATACAGTATCAAGCTGTCCTCTTGATCACGACTTCACTACATAATTTTCTCAAGATAACAAATTAATAATAGTCTCGCTGTTCTCCTTTGACAAGGACTTATTATTTGAATGTTATCTCTCTAATTGGCAGGTAATCTCTGCCTGTGTCAGATCCTCATTACACAAAAAACTGTTGATCTCCTGACATAGTTCAATTCTGTCAGGCTGAGCTGACGTGGTTAAAATCAAAGTATACCTTTGAAATAAAAAATAAAATGTGACTGATGTTGCTAAACCAGTTTTGTATATTATAGAAGCTGATAGAGAGAGAGAGAGACCCCCCTTAAACTCAGACCTAGTCTATATAAAGAGAACATGTACGCTGCTCACTGAAAATATAACAGACCACAATGAACGAGAGGATGAGCTGAGCTTGATTACAGTCATCACCACATTTGTATCCTGTTCAGAGAGACTGGCAGCATGAGCTCTATATACTGCAGCAGTGGATACAGCACAGACACGTCCTTAATTACCACACACATACACACATGCAGAGGCCTATTTCTGTCTGCAGCTTTCAAGTAATATCTTACTCAATTAGCTGCTTTCAGCTACAATTACCAGACTTACAGAGTTGACAGAAAGTAGCTGGAAACCTCTAATGAGGATATTCCAAGGATGCACATAATTGGTCTGTCTTTCATACTGCTCAGAAGCGAGTGTGCTGCTTTGGGGTTTTTTTTGTCTTGTTAGTAAAGAGGTTTTTTAATCAAAGAAATTCAGAACTCACTGTGTTTTTTCCACAGAAGTCAATGTTTACAGAGATGGGGGCAGGCTGTTCTTATGCATGTTCATACATATACCTACAAAAAGACAGCAAAAATCTGCATACAGAGAAAGGTTAGGGGGATGAAGGGGTCAGACAAAGACAGGACTTACGCCCAGAAGAACGGTTTGTGTCCAGAGTGAAACCAAGTGAACTTTGGGTTACTTTATGGTACATCCTAACCATCATAACTTTACATCAAGTACCAAACGTTCTGAGGTCCAATCATGTCTTTTTTTTCTAACCCTAACTTTATTTTCCTAAACCTAATCTATGTAATTAGATTAGGTACGCAACATGACAACGCCAAACCTTGTTTTTTGTCCTTAACCTGCATAACTTAACTCTCCTAAACCAAACATAAATAACTTTTGAGTTAAGCACGTGACTTTTCATTGAGCACATAACATCACAAGACCATTCTGTGGGCTGTAATTTGCTAGATTTCATATGCAGTGGGATAAGTACATTTTTGTAAAATATCACAACCGTCATGAGGATACGTTAGTGGGAGTTGTTTGCTACTATGAAACAAGGCTTTCTGCTCGAATGACGTAACTGCAGCAAACAAAACCACACTTTTAAGTCTTAACACACTGTTAAGTTATGAATCCAATAACCCAGACACATATTTTCAAGTTCTCCACAATTGTCCCCTGGTGTTAAGGAAACAAATGTCGTCCTCTCGTGACAAATTATCTTGAGAGATCTGCCATTTGTTTCCTTGAGAATCAACATATATTAAGCCATTCTCCTCCCTGACAGTAATGACAGTGACCTTGAAGGCTGAAATCAGGTTAGATCAAATGATCCAGACACTAATTTTCAAGTTCTCCTATGATCTCCTGATCTCAAGGAAACAAAAGTCATTTTCTCAGAAATTGTCTCATCTCAATTAATCAGTCTTTTGAGTTCTCCAGAATCAACATTAAATGAAGCCGTCGTTACAAAACAACAAAATGATTCATCTAAATGAGACAACAGCATTAGGGAAATAATATGTAATCATGGCCATTCTCAGCCTCCGTATTTCTCCGTGCACACTTAGATTTTTGGATTTTTGTCAAACAGGGGGACAGAGGCAGACGGGGCAGATCGAAACGGTGTCAGAGGGGAGAACCCGGCACTCCAGGACTAAGAGGAGAGAGTGTGAGAGTTATACATGAACACACACACACACATACACACTTAAAAAAAAGTCTAAAAAAGTCTTGACCCTCTCCTTGATAGTTTCCTGTAAACCAGTGGATTTTCTTATTTTCTCCACTAGCAAAATTTGAGCAGCTAATTATTTAAACAAAGGTAAACCAACAATGAGTTCCCAGCCTGAGAATTGATGACATCCATGTAAATGTAACTGTATCCTAAATGGACTTCTTTTGTAACATTACATTTGGTGTACTGTGTTCATTTACATGTTAAACCAGCTATAAACAATTCAAGAACGCCTATACATTTTGAATAACTGCTTTCAATCTTTATGGTGTTAGTTTTTTATTTTAATTATATATCAAACTTTCAGTGCACCAGTTTGTTGACCCTTGTGGTGTTTTTATGTCATCAGCATCAGCAGTTCCTCATAATCACTTTTTTACAAACATTTTAATAAAACTAGAAGTCTGGTGTGAATGTTTTATCACTCAGCTGTTTGTATTCATGCTACAATATGACCTGAACATGGTCATTACATGCAGGTCTGGCAGCTGGCTAAAACTTTTTATTGATGTTTTTCTTCAACTGCATAAAAAAATGTTTTACACTAATAGTGATTGTTTCATAGAATGATATTAATCCCACGCATTTGTAAATGTGTTTTTATTGTAGGGTAGACTGGGAATTGAAGGAGGAAAAGGGGAGAAGGGGGAGCCTGGACTCTCAGTGCGTGTTAATCACAATTTCACACACATACGCACACACACACATAGATAGCAAAGTGAATAACTGGATGAACTTAGTTGAACTCACCTGAATTTTGTCATTCTCCGTCAAGGCTGAAGAAGTGAAGGAGCTAGTCACCCAGGAGGTGGTAGAAAAGTGTGGTAAGATGTGTGTGTGTGTGTGTGTGTGTGTGTGTGTGTGTGTGTGTGTGTGTGTGTGTGTGTGTGTGCGTGTGTGCGTGCGTGCGCGCGTGCGTGCGTTATTCACTTGTACATTTTTGGCCCTCTCAGTGTGCTTGTACTTTTCTGTACATTTTCTAGGTTGCGTGTGTGTGTGTGTGTGCGCGCGCGCATGTGTGGTGTATGTGTGTGTGTGTTGTTTGCTGTAGAGCTCCTGTGGCAGCAGCATGGNGTGTGTGTGTGTGTGTGTGTGTGTGTGTGTGTGTGTGTGTGTGTGTGTGTGTGTGTGTGTGTGTGTGTTGTTTGCTGTAGAGCTCCTGTGGCAGCAGCATGGCACCCGTGTGTGTTTTGCCATCTGTTATGTTCTCTCACAGGAACACACACTATGGTGCCAACAACAGTAGAGCCATTCACAAACATGAGACTGCCATTAAGTGGAACGCCTCACCAAGAGTTTGCTACACACTTAACAAATTCCTATTGCCAACCTTTCTGCAAAAGACCTTTTTCACAGAAGACATTTTAACATAACAGATCAACGAGTTTGTTAGACTGTCTTTTGCATCTGTTACGGTGCTTGATTCCTTGCTTTTAACGCAACACACTTTTGCTTTCCAAAAACTTCTAATTACCCAGATGAGGTTGATGTGAAAATGCATTTATATTTGCAAAACAAAACACAAAAATTTGGAACAGAATATCAGAGCATGAATGGATACTTATGTCTAATACCACAATATATGTCGGTAAATTATGTGTTTTAATCCGCTTTGGGGAAATGTTGGAATTGTACATTTATGCAAACCACGCTTATGAAACTTTTGTCAATTTGAGTAGCATATATATATTAATATAGTTACATAGTTCTGAAAATGTGAACTTGAGAGGTGAAGGGAATGGTGGATGGCATATCCCAAGGTGAGATGATTGCCAAGCTGCAGACCGCTGCTCCAGATTAACAAAGAAAACAAAAGCAAGTCAATTGTTGCACCAAAGTCGGGGGCTTTTTTAGGGAAATCTGGGCATGTCCAGTAGTGGTTTTGTAGACAAAACCATGTATTTTAAGCCAAAACATGATCATATCCAAATCCTAACTATGATTTTTGTGTGTGAAGGCAAACGTGAAATTGTAATTTAATGGTCTCAGAATAATGGTAGATTTTTTTTGATGTTTGTGTCATTACAGGGTTGGAGTACAAGTTCTTTGTTAAGTCTGTGGATCCAGATGGAACAACCGCAGTGACAAAGAATAATAAACATGAGCCAGATGATGTAGTGATATCCTTGAAGCCTGACCTCCGCAAAGAAGGGATGGAGGAAGACGGTGAAGAAATGGAAGAATATGGAGACAAATTGGAAGGAATGACCAGTCCTGCCCCCGTGGTCCCACCAAACCACACTGGTAATTGTAATTATTTCAGTATAACACATTTAACTGTCCAAGCCCGGCAGCCAAACACACAGATGTCATCATTTTAGAAAGTGCTCAGTGTCCCCCCAAAAGATTTATAGAGTGTGACCATGTGTGTGTCACAGCTAAATGGTTACATATGTCATACTTATGTGTAACAGCTGTGATGTGGGCAGTTTTTGTAGTGGGTTAGTTGAGATTGTTGGAACTTTGCAACAGAAATAATGTACTCTGAGATGTTCGGAGGAAGAAAATATCAGGACACCATCATCACCCCCGTCTTTTCTGTTGTTACTGGCCTGATTTCTTTCAAGAACATAAGAAGAAGCCAGTAGGCAACTTTACAAGAAATTACCCCAAACTTTGTAAGAAATTGCAAGAAAATTTCCTGAAAATTAGCACAAAAAAGACAAAAGTGCTACACATTACATAACATAATTTGAAAAATACAATTATGAAAATAGTTTTTAAAAAAATGGACATTTTTTTCCCTTTTTTTTTTTAATTTTCCAAAAATTCTCTCCCTTGCTTTCTTTTTCAGCTCATTTTTCTTGTCACCTTTTATTAATTTCTTGCTATTTGCGGGACATTTCTTGCCATGTTGCTCCTTGTCTTTTTCCCATAAAGGTTTAAATGCATTTGAAAGGTGTCTGAGTGAAGAGCAAGAAAACTGAGGTCGATCCAAATGATTACATTAGGATATTAGAGTATGTTATTCTGGCTCTCTGTCAGGGTCATTTACTCAATGAAAATATCTGTTTGTAATTAGTTTGACTCTTGGTCAGGTTGGATGCAGTTTATACACTCTACTATCAATAGAAGGCAATTATGCAAATAAAAGCACTCAGCTCATAGAATGCTGGTGTTACTGAAGTCATCAACATCAAGAGAAAAAAAACAACCAGAAAGTTAAACAAAGGGTCAACCTGCACCAAGTAATAACGCAATATTTCACAAAGCTCATTAGCGAATGAAGCCCCCAGGCGAGAGTAGCTTTTTTCAACCCAATTTATTTTAATTCTTCCTTCAGGTACACTAATCAAAGAGTGAGCCTGCCATTGCCCACTGTCAATGTCAGCATGTTTATTCATCAATTACAATCAAAAGATGTAAAAGCAGTGACATTTTGCTCATTATGTGCTCAAAATAATGGCTGTGCACAAGTGCAGTGGGTCACACTTCAATATTTACACTTTGATTTGGAGACTTAAGTAACAGTTGCCACACGTAATGGCCTCTGCACGGCATCTAACAGCCTGTTGTTACAAGAAATGTGTTGTATTAAAGTGGACAACTTTTTGTGTGCCCAGTAGCTCACCTGCAAGAGCAGGCACCTCATGTACAAAGGCTGAGTCCATGTCGCAGTGGCCGCAGTGGCCAATTCATGCTTAACATGTCCTATCAATAAAGGTAAAAATGCCAAAATGATAATAAAAATATATATATATAATATTTACATTGTAAATTTCCTCAAACCATTAATTTGTTACATTTTTACATTTCATTTGTAGGGAATATTGTTAGAATTAAGTTTATATTTCAATTTTTAATTTTAAATTATGGCAGTGCTGTGGTCAATGTGTTTAGCTTAAGGCACAAAAACATGTGGTTACAGTGAGGAAAAGATCATGTTTTGCGTTAGAGTACCTGGTTTGTCACCACAACCACTGCTTTAAGTCAAAAATACCCGATCATCGTCAGTGTTAAAAGACACAGCTGGTCTCAAACTGTGGTCTGCTGCTTGGCTGCCGTCTTGCTAACTTGTTCTGATGAGACTCATATACATGTAATCTGAACTATGTCTGCATTTTCTTTTGGCAACTGGACAGACAAACAGATCGCTTTCACTTCCAGCAACACAGGACACGCTGCATTTTGTTTTTCACAGTGAGTTCAGTTGTTCCACTGTCCATCATTTGCCCTACTGGGGAAAGTAAGAGCTTAAATTGAGACTCTTTGGTATCTGGGGATAGCTACCAATAGCAATTGAGGAAAACAAAAGCACTAATCTCTATCTAAAGATTACGCTTTGCATCCTTCACTATGTCGAGATGTTATACATTATTTGAAAAGGCACAACATGCCATTTCTTTATGCTAATGGTGTTGTGTTAATTAATGTAGGTCCTCTTTAAATGCGTATGCTTATATATAAAGGTGTCCATGTTTTCCCAATCAGATGCACTGGTACACATTTAGACAGGAAGTTGCGAATACAGATTCAGAATTATCGGCTTGCCGTGGATCGCAGCTTAAGAACTGGACCTTGACACAAAACATTCACCCATGTCAGTTCAGTAGAGTGTAGAGCAACTGTGAAATTACATGTTACCTGAACAAAGGTGTTTCTATGGTCAGTCAAGTGAGTTTCATACGTTATATATAGTTTAATCAAACTCATTAAGAGTAGATAGTGTTCAGGCGTGGCACTGAGGTCAGTGATTGGCATCAGCTGCTTCATTCATGCTTCATAATCACGGCTCATTTTCCATCTGTGTGGCTACCAGCTGATATGCTGGCGTCAATGTCATTAGCTGCTGCAGCTTCTTTTCTTCATCTTTCTTTATTCGCTATAAAAGGTTGATTCCTTGACGTAAGTGTCTCTGACTAAGCTGAGTGTTTGTTGTTTAATTTGTGAATATAATAAAAGTGATGATTAGTGATGTGTTTGATCAGATCACATGAAAACAGATCAACACAACAAGTACTAGAACAAAGAACTACAAAACTTTGCTCGCAGCTATCTGATAATTTGTTTTTCTTTCCAACTCTTTCATTTAATTTTTAATCTTTTGTGTATTTCACCCTTTTATCCCTGGTTTTAATGGTAGCAGGATATGAGTTGTGAAGTGTAATTCCTTCAAATTTAGTCTGTAGAGTGGCAATTTTTTTTTAGAAATGTTGCACAAAGAGATGATAAAGACCAAAAACAAACACTTGATGTAGCTCAGCTACAAATGTTGATCACTCTCAGTTGGATTTAAGATGAGTCAAAACAACTGGCATTCCTTAAATGTTGCTTCAGTCATTGTAGTTCCTTTCTGATGATTGAATCCACCAACCTGTTAAACTTGTTCTTGATGTTTTTTTGGGCCTTCAGATCCTCTGGAGGGAGAGACGGCGGAGTGGGGACAGAGGAAAAAAAGAAGGGTATTTGGAACGAACACTGCTGGTGAGTGGCCAAGAAGACTGATTTTCTTCTCATCTTCCCCCTCTTTTTTATCTTGTTTACTCGCTCTGTGTGTCACACTCATTTTTCTGTTTGCGTCTCTTCACATTTTTATAATCTATGAGTAATGAGTTGCTTGAAATTGGTGGGACAGAATGATAAAAGCAAAAGTTAATCCATGAGTGTTCGACAGCCTGCGCTAGGTTTCATGACGCACTTTACGATTTAAAAAAAAAAGAAAAAAATCTGTTAAGACCATTTATTGGCATTTTTACTATTTTTACTCAGGTAGTGTCTGCTGTAAGATTCTCCATCCATTGGAATAGACAGAAAAATAATATGTAATGAAGTATCCTAATAAATAAATGTTTTTGCCAATGATTTACATTGTTCCCACAGTCATGAAATTCCTGGAAAAGTTATGAAATTAGATAAACCTGGCCTGGAATTGGTTTGGGATTAATAGAATGTTTTGGAAATGTTTTGACTTTATGTTGTTTTTGCTGATGTTTAAATTATATTCATAAAATGCATGTCTAACATTATTTGAAATATGTTGTGTTAAAAATCTAGTGCTGCACTATGTGAACGGTAATAGATATTGGTTTTTCTATCCCTAAAAAAGACACATGGCGGTGATGTTTTCAGAAGTACATGTATGTGCCAGTGTGGTCTGGTGAGATATGCAGATAGTTGTATAATTTGTGAGTACGCACTTAGTAGTTTGCTTCTTCCCAAACATCTGGAAAGTGCATGTTCATAGGCTTTTAAAATTCATAAGTAAAAATGTGCAGAAACCCTGGATTTATTTGGGGTAAAAATCCACCATCACGTTATTTTTTGTTTGCAACATGACTAAAGGGAAATATATTCCCTTTTTTTAAAGACATTATAAAAGGTGACAATAGACATACTGCTGAACCTCAAAACAGCTTACAAAGACTAAGAAAACTGAGCCTGTTGGCTTCTGTAAAGCCGTCTAGTTCTCATTATAAAAATCCTCAGTGTGGAGGTGCTGTTTTATTCTCATCCAATTTTCTATAAGAAAGCAAACAAGTAAGTGTCTTTTACACAAACACTTGTCTCAATGACACTGCAGGTTTATATCATCTTATTGTGAAATCTCCTCAGACATACTCGAATACCCCCTTCATAATTAATACTGTAGCTGCACAAGGCGTTTTGCACACCAGTGGCTCCAAGTGGTCTCTATATATTTATTTTTGAGTGTGAAAGGCTTAGTCATGCAGGAATGATGCAGTTTGAAGTCCCACTCTTCAAACATGCTAAAACATCTTCCCGTTTTTTGAAGCATATCCAACACTTATGAATGTGCAGCATTTCAGTTTGTATGGTATTTTTAACGTTTTTTTTATTTATCACCTCACACAGGTTCAGCAGCAGACCGCTGCCTGGAGCCGATGTCAGAGGGGGTTTGTTCAGAGTACGTCCTGCTCTGGTATTACCACCCTCGCTCGGGGGAGTGCAGGCCGTTTGTTTACGGCGGCTGTGGTGGCAACAGAAATCGATTCTCGTCAAGACAAGAGTGTCAGAGCTGGTGTGCGATGGAGAGGAGTGGTAGGGTGAGCCCATTAGATCACAGATGAAATTGCAACAGCTCGTAAGATAAGTAAGAAATTCCTCTTTGATAAGATTTTAGTTGTACAAAATGAATGGGAGGAAGCTGTAGATGCAAGACAATCTATTTTATCACAGTAAGAAAAAATCTTTTCCACAGGTAACTAACACTGAAGGTGAAACTAGCAACCACAAATGAGAAAATAATTTTTGTACATAACTTTGTAAAATGTTTTAGTTTTGTGTTTTATTTTGGATTTATTTATATACTTTAGCAGCTGTTTCGTAAATGTGCTCAATGGACAAAGTGTTGAAAATCAAAATGTGAATGTTAACATGTTAATTTTGTCATTTGTACTTTTTAAAATAGACTTGACATTAGAGTGAGTTTTTGTATATGTCGATATTGATGACACTACTGAAAAATTAAATCTGTCTTCTCTTTTGTTTCTTTGTCGTGCTCTTCTCTCTCCATCTCTCACCTTTTTTGTGTTTTGTCAATTGCGCTGCATCCTGTGCGGTGAGAAAAATAAGACGCCGGTAGCTGATTGCCTGCTGCCACCTCCACCGCTACATATGTTCCTTTGGCAGGGGGTGTTATGGGTCAGGCTGGGAGCCAGATGAGGGCCGACAGGGGAGATCAGGCAGAGAGTGTTTCGGAGGACTCTCCATCAGACCGACACAGCGGTAGCAGGGGATTCCTGCGTGGGTGTTGATGTGGGGGCAGCACGCATTCAAGGTTTTTTCTGGCAGCGTGGTACGTTTAAATGCACGACACAACTTCGATTTCCAGGGCGTCAGTGGTTGATGTTTCAAAGAGAATATGTCAGTGTTAGTCCTGAGTGCAACATGCTGCAGCAGCTCCACCACAAGGTCTCTTTAACAGAGGTCCCCGAAAGGTTGCTCACTGAAAAGAATCAGTATTTAAAGCTTTTAATTCACCTCAAAGTGACTGATGAGTCTTTCACCAACAAGCCTCCAGAGGCTTTCTCTCTCCGTTAGTCACGATTCTGCACTGTAATAAACTCCCACATGCAAAGATGCTTCATAGAGCTGCAAGACGTAGTTAACACAGTCTACAGTGACAGGCTGTTCTCGCTGAACCACACCCCCAACCACAACTAGTCAAGACCTGAGATAGATGCCACACTGCAAAAAAATATGTAAAGGGACTGTTCTGGTGTAAGCTGCTGAATTTTGGAGATATCTGCCGTAGAGATGTTCGCCTTCTCTCCAGTATCAAAGAACTAGGTAGCACCTAGCTTATGGTGCTCAAAGCGCCAAAACATGCATTTGAAAAAAAACTCAACTGCAAGTAAACCAAGTTAGTCTGACTTGACTAAATGTTTTTTTTCTACTCAGCACAATTCAGGAAACCGATTGCCCTTTAATAATAAAGTAATCACAACAAATAAGTAAACCACGTCTTTAACCCTTTGAAACATGAGCAAACTGGTTTGATTTCATTCAGAAGAACAGGGAAAAAGGGCAATGACCACCGTAGCAAGAAATGTCACACAAATTGCAAGAAATTAGTGAAAGGCAACAAAAAATGACCTAAAAGTCTGTTTTCAAAAAGAATTAAGAAATAAAGAAAGAAGAATTACAAAAAAATATATATTTAAAAAAGAGGAAAATAATATATATATTAATAATATAATCATTCAAATTATATATTTAAAAATATGTTACAGAAAAACAAAACCTGATCTGGATTGAAATCAGTTTCGTTGATACTTTTTTCAAGCATTTAAACCTCTGCATGTTGTATGCGAAAATTGTTTTGATTTATTTTGAAAACATGGGGAAAAGGCAATGAGCAACTTGTCAAGAAATGTCCCACAAATTTAAAAAAAAATTAGTAAAAAGTGACAAGAAATTGGCTTTAAAGAAATTGACTGTGGGGAGAGTATGACATTTAAAAAAACATTTATCCAAAAAATTCTGTTCTGAATTCTTATAATGATGTATTTAAAATTATGCGACAAATATATAATGTTTTTTTTGTGTTGTTTAATGTTTGATCATTAAACATTTACACCTGAGTAGATCAAAAGGTATTAATATAAAAATGAGGTCTTAACAAATCCTATTTTAGGTGACTTATGACGACATAATCCAGCGTAGTAATGAAAGACGGATTTTTTTCCCACTGAAGTTTAAGAGGAGCAGTTAATTCCTTTTCAGAGATGAATGCAGAGAGGAAGCAGGAGTGGGAGGACATCTGATCGCACAATGTTTCACAGACTGAGATAACTCCAGCTGAGCGGTGTTATATGTCATAGTAATTGTACAATGAAGTCGCTCGTTAGAGCTTGACTCGACACTCTTTGATCCTCTCGCTACTTCCATCTCGGTTTTGACATGGATATGTTCATCGCTGCAGGGTTCCCATCATGTGCGTGCACTTGAAGTTTTAATTAGAAAACAGTGTTCTCTGGATCTCAGGTATCGGTCAACTTTTTAAATTAAATATCCATAATTTCCATACAGCATGCAAATCATAGTGAACCATTTTTTAAGCATCACACTACTGAAAGCAATGACAATGTACCGCATATATATCTGTGCCATGTTTTAAGTGCCCTGCATGAGACTAATATCAGCACTAATCTATCTAATAAATCTGATATGTTAATCTTACGTAAAAAAAAATCTAGGTGAGTAAATGAAGCTGTTTACTTCATATCTGTTTGTTAGGTTTACTTAACATTTGTTGAATTTGCTTAATTTTGTGAAGTCAACTTAAAAATGACAAGTGAAATGAACACATTCTTTCTACGTGACAGCAATGTAGTCAAACTAAGTTAGTGTGAATAAAACTCCTGTTTACTCAGTAGTATTTAGGAAATTGATTGTGTTTGATAAATAATGTAAGCACGACAAAGAATGAATTCGTTTGCAGGATTTTTTTCATTTTAACAAAAAGCCATTCTTCCTTTTGTCATTCTCAAGCATCTTGGGACAAGTCTA